>NC_136507.1:3415905-3590905 GCF_053919585.1 Euprymna scolopes | reverse complement strand
GTTATAATTTCCTTTCAGCAGTCTCCTATTCTCCCTCCCTCTGGAGAGGGGGATGAAGAAGGGAGGAAGAAAGTGCCTTTACCTATTTTCATCAGTTCGAAGATCACCTACCTGCGAGGAGGAGGTTTTATTTCGTGCTCCGTCAAAAAGATCTGACGTTAAATTCGTCAAGGTTTTTTTTTTCTTTCGCCTCTAGAAAAATACTTACTAAAATTTCATTTTAATTTTGTTCCAGCTATTAAAAAACAACAATGTTTTATCTACTGAAAAATTAGTACCAGTTATTAAAAAGCACAAGGTTTTATCGACTGGGAAATTAGTCTCTAAAGGATTAACAGAAGAAACTAGCTGTGTTTTGAGGATTTATTTTCTGTAAAAAACAGAAATTAATTTCGCCGTCAAATCGAGCAGATTATCGGCACACGTGACCTCCAGGAAAGATTATTCAACCACAGTTTCCTTCACAAAAAGATATATTCCATTAATACCAGAGTTTATCGCGTGAATTATTATATTTATACACATAAAGCCTACCAAAGCGGATTTATTGTTTTCGTTTCTTTCCTTTGAATTTAAAGGTATCTGAGCCTACACGAAGGAAAAATAGTTTACCTCTTTCTTCTATTTAAGGTCAAAGAGACTTTATTTGTGATTCCTTTCGGAAAAGAAAAAAAACCATTTTGTAGAAAGACTGAACATTTTGTTAAAAGAACGACTGAATTTAAACAAGGACTCAAAAGAACTGTGTTTTGTTTTTTATATGTTCTTTTTTTTTTTCGGCCTTTCTTACACATAAGAATTGTCGTCTTTTTTGTATTGTTTTTTTTATTTATTTTAAATGTTTCTTAAGGGTTTTTTTTAACCCTAGCTTTGGGAAATAAAGGCAATTGATAACTTTTTTGTTTTAATAAATTTGGATCATTTTAAACACATTCGGGTCTGTATTTCTTTTGCTCATTTCTATTCGTTCCCCATTTCCAACAAATTTGCCTTAAATGCTTTTTTTCCTTTTTTCTGTCATTTTAGTTACCATGGAAAACGGATTTTGGTAACGAACCCAAAATTCCGTTAGGATGTCCGTAGTGCTAACATTGCTAGATATGGGTCTTGGTTGCTTTCACGTGACTTTATTATTGACCTTTTTATAGTTTGTATATTTCTTTCTACTAGTCCATTGGATTGTGAATAGTTCGGACTTGTCGTGATGTGTTTGAAATCCCAATCTTAAGTAAATCGTCTAAATTCTGATGATGCGTACTCAGGTCCATTGTTGCTGATCACTATTTGTGGAAAACCAAATTTTGCGAAAGTGTTTTTTATTTTATTGATCACTGTGCATGATTTACAGTCATCAAGTTTGTGGATATCAAAGTATCTCATTGTGTAGTCTATTATTACTACATATGCTTTATTGTATAAATAAAAAATGTTTGTCGCTACTTTCGTCCATGGTGTTACTGGTATTCCATGGTGCATTAGAGGTTCTTCAATGGGTTTTATTATTCACATTTTTGTCATTTTCTCAAGTTCCTTTTTTTAATTTTGGTTTCATGCCAAATTGGATATTTCTTAAGGGATTTATAACGGGTTTTATACCTGGGTTTATAGTTATGTGCTGAGTGACTGGTAATTTTCCGATGTCACCAAAGCAATCTTTGTATCCTCCTATTAGGGCTTCTATATCAGTCGTATTTATCGAATATATTTTTTTTTATCGATCCCAGATTTTCCGCTGTGTTTACACTAATTACTGCATTTGCATCAGTATCTGCTACGATAAATTGAGTATTTATTTTTATGTCTTTGTTTTGTAGCTGTATCATGCAGCTTCCTATTATCGGAATTTTTGTACTATTGTACGCAGTTAGTGTTATCGTCGTTTTCGTTAATTTAGGTTTAGGTTTTATTGTGTTGTAAATCTTTACTGGTATTACATTCACTTCAGCTCCTGTATCAATTTTAAAATTAATAGTTTTATTTTCCACTTGTCAGTTTGGAGCGCATGTATATATTTTTTTCAATATGGCGTCCAAATTAAACTGGTCTGACTCCACGTGGTCTGAGTTGTATGATTGTCCGACATTGTATCATTTTTTCTTTTTCGTTCGACACATTCGTGCATAATTCCCTTTTTTCCACAGTTTGTACAGGTTTTGTTGTATGCGGGACAGTTGTTTTTCTGCTGCGAACCGGAACAATAGGTACATTTTTCAATCCAGTACTGTTTTGGCTTTTTGTCTTCTTGTTTAAAGGTTGCATGGGCAGACATCTTGTTTTTTGCTATTCTGTTTTTCTTCATGACCCGAATTAGTGATATCTTTTCTGTGTCTGACGTGGCCATTATTTTAGAGTGTCTCTTTGTTTCTTCGGCACTGAGCCCTGCTTGAACTGCTTTTTCTAAATTCAAAGATGGTTCTCTCAGCATTCTTTCTCGAAGAATGTTATCGTTAATGCCACAGATAAGAATATATTTTATTAGTCTCCCGGTAAGTTCTCCAAATTTGCATTTGCTTGCTTTTTGTCGTAGTTCGGTGACAAATTCATCAAATCTCTGCGTTTCTTTTTGTTTGCAAGTCAAGAATTGGCATGTGAGAAAGTTAGGGTTTTTCTTGGTTGGCAGTGCAAGTCGAATTTTTCTGTCACATTTTCCAAGTTGTATTTCTGTTCTTCGTTCAGGTCAATAATATCGATGTTTGAACCTTCTCCAGCTTTTTATCTAACTCTGTTGCTTTTAAAAATAACTTGAATTGGTTTCTCCATGTTTCCCATTCTTGTTCGAGATTGTCTGATGAAAAGTTGAGTTCTTTGGGGTGTGACAGAAATTCCATAGTTTTTTTGTTTATATATATATATATATATATATATATATATATATATATATATATATATATATATATATATATATATATTATTTTTTCATTACTGTTTTTCTGTTTGGTTGCATATGTTTCGGATGTTGGACCGTATTATGATCTAACGTGTTTTGGAATTTAAGGACCTTGCGGGGGAGGGTCTGGGAAGTTCATTTCTGGTGTGGCTGAGGGCATAGGGATGCATGGAGGGGGAAGGGCGATATGTGGGGGTAGGAGGAGGGGATTACTTTAAAATTCGAGTCTTAATGTTAAAGTTTTTGGCGTCTCGTTGGTGAGATGATTTCTTGATAAGTATGTACATATGTGAACGTCTCTTTAAGTATATATGTGTGTACGTACGCATGTGTGTGCTTGTGCGCGCGGCCGCTAGCTAACCCTCTCCAAACAATTAACAACAAATAAAAACCAAATAAATAAACCGAATCATAGGCCCCCCCCCCGCCTCGGAACCTAAGCGAACACCCAACAGGTCAAGACATACTTATCAAGAAATCATCTCACCAACGAGACGCCAAAAATTTTAACATTAAGACTCGAATTTTAAAGTAACCCCCCTCCTCCTACCCCCACATATCTCCCTCCAGGTATCCCTATGCCCTCAGCCACACCAGAAATGAACTTCCCAGACACCCCCACAAGGTCCTTACACTCAAAACTAAAACATTACAGACATGCCAAGCACCCCCTCCCACCTTTCCATCTTGTTCCCTTCCTCTTTTTTCTGATCTTCTCAAACCCCTCCCCTGACATCATTCACTCTTTCATCCTACCATAACGAACATTTCTGTAAAAGTCTGAGGAAGCTACAGACGGCAAAAAAAAAAAACGGCCGGGTAGCTGTAACAATAATGTAACAGAAAGATATGGTAATAAAAAATAAAATGCATATTTGCTCTACAACAGTATTGAGCACTTTCTTCAGTTTTTATTGATTACCATTTCTACTATATATATATATATATATATATATATATATATATATATATATATATATATATATATATATATAAAGCTGAATGTGTGTGTGTGTGTGTGTGTGGTCACGAATAGGCTCTTATATGGTTGACTATTTTAAAAAAACTGATTACATATAATGATAGATGTATCGAGACACAGGAATGGGTGTGTTTGATCTGGCAGAACGGTGGTTCATTAAAATTGTGGGGTTTGCGTTCGCGCCTAATCCACAAAATATGGAAATAAAAAATTTAAAAATTAAAAAAAAAACGTTTACAAGTGTTTTTGATATAGATGCACATAAGAATACTTTGATAAGTATGTTTTAACTTAAATAGGGATGGTATAATAAAATTATGGGGTCTGTGTCACGCCTGGCCTCCATAGAATGGAAATAGGCAATAATTTTAATAAAGACTTTTCATATCTATCTGCGTAAGTATACTTTGATAAGTATGTTTCAGTTTAAAGAAATACTGTATGATAAAATTATGGGATGTTCGTTCGAACTTGACCTCCATAGAATGGAAATATGTCACAAAGTTTAACAAGGTTTTTTTAATATAGATCCACAGAATATTATGATAAGTGTTTCAGTGTGAACAGGTATGGTATAATAAATTATGGGGTTTATCTATTTTATTTTTACTTTCATCATATTTTTCTTTGGTTTTGATACCCCCAAATTCGAAGCTATCTCTTTACAACCCTTCCTTTTCATAACCTATCATACTTTCATAAATCAGAGTCCATTTTTTGTAGACTGTTTTTTAACCCAGTCAACGACGAGTACTTTTGCTAGTATATATATATATATATATATATATATATATATATATATATATATATATATATATGACGTTTATGAGTGTTAAGGTTCGTAATTATTTTCTGACACCATGTTGTATTATGTGGACCGTATTAGTAAAGGGTTAGTGATAACATTGGGAGAAGAGAGAGACACACATGTGAACGTAACAAAAGCTTTAATTATACTGAGAAAGAGTAGTAGTTTTGGCTACTACGATATACCATGTGATTGTGTGATGAGAGGTTGAAGGCAATGGTGATGGTGAGAGTAATCCCAGTCAAGGGGAGATAACTCGTGTTACTTGATAGATATAACAGAGGGTTCGCTTTTTATTTGCAAAGGAAGCGAAAAATCGTATGATCTGGATGCTGGTTGCCTGGAAGGTCGCATGTCACTGGAGACTAAGGTTTGTAGGTCTGGAACAGATACTCTAGATGTAGCGTTGTTCAGGGTTGCTCGCTGGGTCTGGAACGATTAGCTGGACATCAGGGCGATCAAGAACGGACGGTGGACACTGAGAATGAGGTGGTCAGTATTAAGGAACAGACGACACTGAGAGCGTAGGGCCATTGTTAAGGAATGAACGACACTGAGAACGGAGGATCAGTGTTAAAGAACGGACGACACTGGGAATGGAGAATCAGTGTTAAGGAATGGACAGTCGGTAGGAAGCCAGGTTGCAGACTGGAGGAACAATGTGCGTGTGAGGTAGCAGACCAGAGGTGCAAGGTGCAAGAGAGGTTGCAAGCCGAATGAGCAAGGTGTAGGCCAGGTTGCAGGAAAGCTGCAGGAGGAAGCTGGAGGCGCTGGAGTGAGTTGGAGGCACCTAGGGCTGGAAAGCTGCAGGAATGAGCAGGAAGCCGCTGGAGTGAACTAGAAGCGCTGGAGACTGGGAATGAAGTTCACTGCTTGTAGGTCTCAAGAGGCAAGCAGTAGTGCATCACATTAGTGAAAAAACTTATTAGCCCTGATAAGGGCTGGTTGTTTAGCTCTGATAAGAGCTGTTTGAACTGCTGCTGAGACGGGTTGGAATCTTTCAGCGCTGGTGGATTCAATCGACGTGACTGGTAGCGTACATCGTCGCTTTGGAAGCCGCCTCTTACTCCCCGGCTGAGTTGCCGGATTTATTTGCTTCCCCACTGAGCAAATTAGGCATGAGGCCGTTTTTTAATGTGGAGATTGAAGGGGAAAATGGGGACTAGCTTTCCGGGGAGTAGGGTAGCTGGATAGTGACAATTGGCATGAAGGGTTTCTCCTACATTGACCAATAACTGATTGCTACAAGAGCAATGGTCTTATATGTGGAGTTTCCCACACGTATGGTCTTTGCTTGAACTTTGGTGTCCAGCCCCGTAGGGGGGGGGGCGTGCCGGGCGAATTAGTATTTATTTGCTTCCCCATCGAGCAAATTAGGCAAAAGGCCAATTTTTAATGTGAGGAGTGAAAGGGCAGGCTATTTATTTGCTCCCTCACGGAGCATATTAGGCACAAGGTCGATTTTTTAAGTTAGGAGTGAAGGGAAAATGGGAACCAACTCCCTGGAGAGTAGGGGAGCTGGATAGTGACAATTGGTATGAAGGGTTGCCCCGACATTGACCTATGTCTTATATGTGTCGTTTCCCCCACATATTGTCTTTGCTTGAACTTTGGTGTCCTGCCCCGCAGGGGGGCCGGAAGTTGGTATTTATTTGTTCCCCCACCGAGCAAATTAGGCACAAGGCCGATTTCTAATGTGAGGAGTGATGGGGTAATGGGGAACCAACTCCCCGGGGAGTAGTGGAGCTGGATAGTTACAATTGGTATGAAGGGTTGCCCCTACATTGACCAAGGTCTTATATGGTCTTTGCTTGAACTTTTGTGTCCAGCCCCGCAGGGGGGCCGGGCGAGTTTGTATTTATTTGCTCCCCCACCGTGCAAATTAGGCACAAGGCCGATTTCTAATGTGAGGAGTGAAGGGAAAATTGGGACCAATTCCCCGGGGAGTAGAGGAGCTGGATGGGTACAATTGGTATGAAGGGTTGCTCCTATATTGACCAAGGTCTTATATGTGGGGTTTCCCCAACATATTTTCTTTGCTTGAACTTTTGTGTCCAGACCCGCAGGGCGGCCGGCAATATTTATTTGCTCTGTCACCGAGCAAATTAGGCACAAGGCCGATTTTTAAAGTGAGGAGTGAAGGGGAGGGGGAAGGGAAAAGATAACCAGCTCCCGAGAGGTGTGAAATGGGAGCTGGATAGTGATTTGCCAGCTGGCCCAAGTAGGGTTGCCCCTACATGGACCAGAAGATTGCCACAAGGGCAATGGTCTTTGCTTACAGCATCTGCCGGAACAGATACTAGGTATTTATTTGCTCCCCCACCAAACAAATTAGGCACAAGGCAGGTTTTTAATGTGAGGAGTGAAGGAGAAATGGGGACCAACTCCCCGAGCAGTAGTGGAGCTGGATAGTTACAATTGGTATGAAGGGTTGCCCCTACATTGACCAAGGTCTTATCTGTGGGGTCGCCCCCACAGGGGGTCTTTGCTTGCAGTATCTGCTGGAACAGATACTACACTTTGATCTTGGCCCGAAGGCCACAAAGGTGCCCCCGCAAGGGAGGCTGGGCATGCTGTCGTATTTATTTGCTTCCCCACTGAGCAAATTAGGCACAAGGCCGTTTTTTAATGTGGAGAGAAAGGGAGGGGGGAGGGAAAAGGGGAGTAGCTCCCGAGAGGTGGGAAATGGGAGCTGGATAGTAACTGTGCTATTTATTTGCTCCCCCACTGAGCAAATTAGGCACAAGGCCGATTTTTAATGTGAGGACTGAAGGGGAAATGGGGACCAACTCCCTGAGGAGTAGGGGAGCTGGATAGTGACAATTGGTATGAAGGGTTGCCCCTACATTAACCAAGGTCTTATATGTGGGGTTGTCCCCACGTATGGTCTTTGCTTGCAGATGGTATTTATTTGCTCCCCCACCGAGCAAATTAGGCACAAGGCCGATTTTTAATGTGAGGAGTTAAGGGGAAATGGGGACCAACTCCCCGGGGAGTAAGGGAGCTGGATAGTGACAATTGGTATCTGTCGGAACAGATGGTATTTATTTGCTCCCCCACCGAGCAAATTAGGCACAAGGCCGATTTTTAATGTGAGGAGTGAAGGGGAAATGGGGACCAGCTCCCCGGGGAGTAGGGGAGCTGGATAGTGACAATTGGTATGAAGGGTTGCCCCTACATTGACCAAGGTCTTATATGTGGGGTTGCCCCCACATATGGTCTTTGCTTGCAGTATCTGCCGGAACAGATGGTATTTATTTGCTCCCCCACCGAGCAAATTAGGCACAAGGCCAATTTTTAATGTGAGGAGTGAAGGGAGGGGGAAGGGAAAAGGGGACCAGCTCCCGAGAGGTGGGAAATGGGAGCTGGTTAAAGGTCAAGCATGTGGGGTTGCCCCCACATCTGGTCTTTGCTAGTCATAGCTTGCAGTATCTGCCGGAACAGATACTACACTTTGAGATATTAAATCTTTTATTCATGTTAAAAAATACAGTAAAATTAACGGTGAACAAAAAACTTAGGCACATGGCCAACTCAAAAGGGGGGATTTTGGGGGTCGTTGGTCATCCTTGTCACTCCAGAACTAAACAAAGTCAAAAGTTTCTCCCAGCTAGTATCTTCTTTCACCATAATACCGCATTCACCCTTTCATATTGTGGGACGTCCTAGTAACTCCCAATTTTTAAAACATTTTTTATTGACGAGTAAAAACAAAAAAGATTACAATAAAATGGTACAATAATTCATTTGTGTCGAGGGCGGGGGAAGAAAAAATAAAAAGGTAATTAGTAGGACCCTCCCAACCCCGTCTAGTTGATAGATTGCCCGTTCCACTAGGTTTGTAAAAGGAACCTCACTTCTGCGGGTCAGTCTCTAGGTGGGGATGCCCTCTAGATGGGGGTGAATGGAGAAAAGAAAATTTTTGTGGGTAAGGGATGGAGGTTAGTTTGTATTTCTTTTTCTCCAAGATGGGTAAAATTTAGAGGAAGGGGTGAAAACAAAAATTGCAGGTAAGAGGGGATGGGGATCTTGGAGGCTTCCTAATCGGGGAGGGATGGAACACACACTCAGCTAGCTGAGAGACTACTTGTTTAATTTAACTTTACAGAGCTGCGCGTTCCACACCTAGGCGGGGAACACGTATTCAAATTTGGCTCCTCTTCGTACACACAGACTTGCCACATGTATCCATCTTCTGTCAAATGCCGCGCGATGCAGCCTTCTTCTATCACATCTGATCTTCACCCGTAGTTGGTGTTTAAAGAACGCGATCAGATCTTGATCAGAAAAAGACAACACCCCCCGGCAACCTTGCAGACGCGATGTCCAAATCACCATTCTCGCCACGGCCAGGATCGTAACGTAGACCATTTGTCTTTCCCGGTCCTACGGCGGCCTCACGTTGTCCACAACATTGGATACAGTAATTGGGCGAGGATGCTCAGGATCGATGCGAGCCGTCACCCCACTGACATACGACTAGTACTGGCGGAGTTCGCGGCAATCGAAGAAAGCGTGATCCGTAGTTTCCACGGCCGTTGTCCCACAACGGGGACAATCAGGCGACTCCAGAAACCCAGAACTGCATTGTATGTTGTTGAGTGGAAGTGCATTTCGGGCCAATCGCCAGGTCAGAGAGAACTCCGAATTGTTCAGATGACTCGAACCTGGCGCCCAGCTCCACGCGGAGCGGATCTTACTCTGCTGCCACCCCAAACGCGCGCATAGCGGGTCGTCAGCGGCCCCCTTCACTAGATCCCTGTGGAGTTCCCTACAGGTAGCAGTCACAAGGTCACTGGACCTTGGTAGTCGTTTTAGCGCGGCTCGGCACTCTTTCATGTAGGCAGATTCTCCCCGCGGCCTGCGACGGCTCTTGATGGAAGGGTCGAGAACGAGGTCGGGGAAGGCGGCAGTAACCACGGGGTGCCACGGTTGGTCATCCTGCATATAGTGGCTCAGGAAGGCCAGCCTCTCAGCATCTCGATGACACTTCAAGTCCGGCATTCCCAAGCCTCCCTCACACGGACGTTGAATACAGACCTGTCTGCTCACCCAGTGTCTTCCTCTGTCCCAAAGGAGCGAGGACAAGAGTTCGACAAGAGCTTTTAGGTGTTGTGCAGGCAGGGGAAGTACGGCCAGTCGGTAAAGGATGAGAGGAAAGACGTAAGTGGCGCACGCCTCAGCTCTACCCTTTAAGGAAAGTTTCCTAGGAAGCCACGAATTGACTGCAGCCTCCACCTTTGACCATACCTCCAACCAATTCTTGTCAAGCTGGAGACCCGGTCCGAACCACACGCCGAGGATCCGGACCGGGCCATCTGTCCAGCTGAAGGGCGCAGGGAGGTTTGCGTTGCCACTCCATGCGCCCAACCGCAGTCCTACCGACTTGTTGCGGTTTATCTTGGCCCCTGTAATTCTTTCGTAATGTGTGAGTGCCTCCGACACGACCTCAATGTCTCTGAAGCCCGACACGAAGATCGTGACATCATCGGCGAACGCGGATACCTTGGCAGCTGAGCCGCCAGGCAAAGCCATTCCGCGCAGGGCCGAATTTGCCTCCCCATGTCTCAGCTTGCGGAGAAGAGGCTCCAAAGCCAGGACATAAAGCAGGGGCGACAGCGGACAACCCTGACGAACCGACCGAGAGATAACAAAGGGTTTCGAGCGCTTTCCGTTGACTTGCACGACAGCCATGGGCTGTCGATACATTATGGAGATCCACTTGCAAAAGTCCGGTTTAAAACCTGCGGCCTCTAAGACAGATGCCAGGAAACGATGGTCGACCCTATCGAAAGCTTTGGACTGATCTAAGTTTATCAGCGCGGCTTCCATGTCGTCATCTATTCCCCCCTCTAGGATCATGCGGATCAGGTGCAAGTTGTTCTGAATCGATCTCCCCTTCACAGCGTAGTTCTGTTCCGGTTCAACCAACTCGTCGATAACAACCTGCAGCCGATTCGACAGGACCTTGGCCAAAATCTTCAACTCTGTGTTTAGCAGAGTTATGGGCCTGTAGTCGTCTAACTCTTCCCCTCCATGCCCGTCACCTTTCTTCAGCAATGTGATCACTCCCTTGGTCACCTGCCCTGGGATGGATCCCTGAGCAAACCAATGGTTGAACATATCCGTCAGAAGAGGCAGAAACATGGGCGACAGCCTCAAGTACAGTTCGTATGGCAGACCATCAAGTCCTGGCGATCTGTCACAGCTGACCTGCTTCAGCGCAGTAAAGACCTCCCGCTCCGTCACCCGGCCCTCGCAACTAGCCGCTCTAGCCGCCTCGAGGCGGGGAGAGTCGGCCAAATAGTCGCTAAACTCAAGGACCGGAAGATCGGGCTGCTGCGTAAAACGCTCCTCGAAATGTTCTCGAAACCCCTCGCAGATCTCCCGAGTCGATTCCAGGGTGCGTCCATTCGGATGTTTGATTTTTGCAATGTATTTGTCCGAGCCACGCCTAGAAACCTCACGGCGCACGTCTGCATCAGAATTGACTGCTTCGTTGCCTATCTTTCTAAGCCTAGCTCTAACTACTTGGCCTTCGTAACGCTCGCTAGTCTCGCGTAGAAGGTCCTGCTTAGCTAGTTCCTGACTAACCCTATCACCCTCCCCCGTAGCCTGGGCTAGTTTCTGCTCTAGCTTCTTCTTCGTCTTGGCCTTATCTAGTGCGAGGCGCTGGGCATACTTGACGGAGAAGCTTCTGATCTTGGCTTTGAGACCTAACCACCACTTACTCCCGGTAACCGCCCCCACTAGTGCCTTTTTAATCAATTCTCTTAACTGATCTTGGAAGTCTTGTATCTCCAGAAGGGAGGTGTTTAACTTCCAGTACCCCGCTAACTTAGGCCTATTTCCTAGCTTCAGCCGAGCCATAACTAATTTATGGTCCATCTGGCCTAGCCAAGTGAACGTGGGACAAGATAAGAAGTCTACTTCGCCTCTCCTAACTAACATCCTGTCCAAATAGGTATTTGGATAGGAGGAAGCGCTATTGGTCCACGTCCACATCTCCCGCCCCGGATGCTCGAACCGAAACCTGTCGACCAGACCGCATCTAGCCATCAGATCAGCCAGGCTGGACTCGCACCTCTCCGATCCTCTAGCTCCGCCTCCTACCTTATCTATGTCGGGGTCTAAGATGGAATTCCAATCCCCCATTAGCACTACCCGCTTCCGACAATCTACAAACGCGTCAAGCTGACTGAAGAATGAGACCCTCTCACGAGCGGTGCTGGGCGCATGAACCGCAATCACCCGAAACACAGAATCTTTTACGGCAACATCGGCCACAACCAGCCTACCCACCGCATCTCTATGGACAACGTCGACCGTCGCCGACAGGGTACGTTTAACCAGCATGGAGACTCCCTTCCCCCGCGGGCTGCCATATGCTGAGAAAACCTCAAAGTCTCGGGCCAGCACCTGACAGTCAACAGAGGAAACGAAATGCGTCTCCTGAATCGCAGCGACATCCACTCCCAGGGACAAGAGGTCGTGCCGGAGGCGAGCCGCCCGGCCCGATGATCTCAAGCCCCTCGCATTCAGACTAGCCAAATTCAAAGCCATGGTACCTACCTTAAGGTGTGTTACACTCAGCTCCGAAGTCAGCCGGGGAAAGGACACCGACGTTGTGTGCAATGCTCAAGGTGGTCAGGTTTTTCATGTCCTGACCTTCTCTCACAATGCCGCCAACATCCAAAGGGTAAGTCAATTTAAGGGCCCTATAGAGTGACGGATGGACCAACACTGGGACCCTTCCCTTGCATTGTTTTGCGAGTTCCTCAAGGGAAGGGTCATTTTTCCTAATCAGTTCAATTCCCGGATCAGCCCCTTCAGCGGCTTCCAGCATTGTCCACACGTTGGTTTTGCAGGCCTCAGGAAGCCTGACGAAAGTTGTTAGCCGTGGGGCGTCCGGGAAATTAGAGGGGACATTAACGTCTTTTCCCCCTATCTGTTGGCAGTCCAGCAGAGGTTTTAAATTTTTTCTCTGCCAGTGTGGTACGCCCATTGCCACAGACAGGGGGTCTACAGAACAAAGTTCCTCTCTCGTTTCGAGGGCGAGAGTCCCTGTTGGAGTGAGTCCGTAAGTGGGAGAATCTGAAGGGTCTCTCCCCCTCCCGGGTTCATTCTTTTCTTTCTGGGATGGCGGCTCAATTTGCATTGGTGTGGGGACGAGTGTCTGTGTGGTGTCTGGTGTTGGTGTTGGTGCGGTGTCTGGTGTTGGTGTGATGTCTGGTGTTGGTGTTGGTGTGGTGTCTGGTGTTGGTGTTGATGCAGTGTCTGGTGTTGGTGCAGTGTCTGGTGTTGGTGCGGTGTCTGATGTTGGTGTTGGTGTTAGTGCGGTGTCTAGTGTTGGTGCAGTATGTGGTAGGGGGGTAGAAGTGGGTTGTGTTGTTGTTAAAGGTGGTGTATGCTCACAGGGAGTGGGGGCTGCCTTTTCTTCCCCTTTCCTTTTCTTTTTTATTCTTTTGAATGAACCGGGGAGTGGTGAGGTTGAGTTCCTCTCCCTCTCACTAGCAGATTCATCCTCAGAGGAGCAGTGTTTTCTTCGCTTGATCCCCGTCTCAATTGATCTTGATCCCCGTTGGTTGTTGCTGCTCCTCTAATTGTTGTTTCTCCGGTTGATGCTGTTGCTTTTCTGGTTGCTGCAGCCGTTTTTGTTGCTGCTGTTCTGGCTGTTGCTGCTGCTGCTGTTTTTGTTGTTGCTGCTGTTTTCGTGGCATTGGTTGTGGAATTGGCCGCGGCAGCTGATGTTGTTGCTGCGGCTGGTTCAACGGCTGGTTTGGCTGCTGCTGCTGTGTCTGCGGCCATGGCTGTTGCTGCGGCTGGTGTGGAGGCTGCTGTTGTTGTTGCTGCCTCGGTTGTTGGGTTGGTTGTGGGACGGTGGCAGATGGGATTGTGGGCTTCCGTTTCCGCCTCATTACCGTGATCCATTCCTCCCCTTTGGCCTCCTGCACAGTTTTGGGTTTCCTCGGTGCTGGGGTTGGTGCTCTGGTTGCAGGAGTTGTGACAGTCTGTTTGGACACTGGTGCTGTCTCAGAGGTTGGGACCGCCTTTAGTGTCACTTGAGTAGGAGTTTACCTTTGAGGGCAGCTCTTGGCCATGTGACCCTGTTTTTGGTAGAACCAGCAGTGCGGACGACGCCCCTCCACTACTACTGTCATAGTTGCCTCCTTAAATGTCAGCTGTGCTGGTATCGCCTGGAAGCCTTCTTTCTTTAGCCTCATGGCCACAGTGTAGCTGCCCAAGTGCATGCCGGTTTTCGACCGCACTGGGGTTATTTTTTCCACCTCGCCGAACTGTGTGAAGAAGGATCCCAGGATTTCTGCTGATATTTGCATAGGTACATTGAATACCTGCACCCGGGTCCTTGTCCTGCCCTGGTATTCGGGCTTTAGTTTTGTTCTCCCATACTTAATTTCCTGAAGGGAGAGTCTCTCCGCATCTTCCTTGGTGGGTAGGAGGATGTCCCACATGGCGTAGCTCCTCTGGTACAGGTATAATACCGGGATGTTTAGCTTGTGTAGGAGCCCTGCCATGTCTTCCTTTTTCATCCCTAGGAGGCGGTTTTCCGGCATATCCGAGATGATGAGGGAGAGCACTCTGTCTTCGATTGCCTCCCAAGCGCCTGGCACTGGTTTAATTTCTGCCCCCTCTATGTATTGTCTGTACTTGGTCAAGTACAAGTCTCTATACTCTTGAGGGGACAGTTGCTTCTCTACAGTCTTCCCCCATGCCGACCCTCTTGTTGGTGTTGGATCTTTGGTGAGGTTGGACTGTTTTTGCTGTTCCTTGGCGGAAGGGTTGCTATTTTGAGGCGCATTTCGCTTTCCGCTTTCCTTTGGGACCGACTCTCCCTGCTCTATACTTCTTCCAGGAAATACTTCCCTTTTTGGGGAGTCGGCCTCCTGGGGAGCATTCTCCTCTTTATTGTCCTTGGGAGCTTTTGCCCCTTTTGTTTTGGGGAGGTTTAGGCTGTATGCCCCCTCGTTTTCTTGATTTGCTCCCCTTTTGGGGCAGTAGCCCTCCTGGGGAGCACTGTCTCTCTTATCGTCCTTTGGGGCTACTGCCTCTTGATTTTTGTTGTCAGAGCGGGATGCCCTGTCCAACATTGTTTTTTCTCCCCTTTGTGGGGAGTCGCCCTCTTGGGGAGCACTGTCTCTCTTATCGTCCTTTGGGGCTACTGCCTCTTGATTTTTGTTGTCGGAACGGGATGCCCCGTCCAACATTGTTTTTCCTCCCCTTTGTGGGGAGTCGCCCTCTTGGGGAGCTGCTGGTGAGTTTTCTCCCTTCTGAGGGGCGTCCTTTGGTTTAGTGTCCGGACGGTATGCCCCGTTGCTTTTTGCTTCCCCTGTTGGGGAGCCGTCCTCTTGGGGAGCAGTTTTTCTTGTGGTAGCCTCCTGGCTGGGGGTATCTGTATTGGTGGTCCCCGGGCTGGGGGTGTCCATTTTTGAAAAAAGCTCTCTCTTCCCTGTATAAATTCACCAAAATGAGTGACGTGGAGTCGGCGTCCAAAGTGGGAGCCGACATTGGCGCCAAAAAGAAGTGGCGCCAAAGGCGGCAAGAGGGGAGATAGAACTGAGAGAGGGAGTGGGAAGTTAGTGGAGGGAAGAGAGAAAGTGTTTCCGACCCTCCCTCGCGGGAAGGTCGTAAATTATCAGCTCGGATCCCCCCCCGTGGGGGAGGGGGGAGAGCAGAGAAAGACAGACAAAGTGGGGGTGCGGACAGAACGCTACCCAACAAGCTCGCCGGGCACGAGAATGTGTCGCCAGAACAACACTGCCTATCGCTGTGTATGTATCAGAGAACAGATACTACACTTTGAGATATTAAATCTTTTATTCATGTTAAAAAAATACAGAAAAAAATCAACGATGAACAAAAAACTTAGGCACATGGCCAACTCAAAAGGGGGGATTTTGGGGGTCGTTGGTCATCCTTGTCACTCCAGAACTAAACAAAGTCAAAAGTTTCTCCCAGCTAGTATCTTCTTTCACCATAATACCGCATTCACCCTTTCATATTGGGGGACGTCCTAGTAACTCCCAATTTTTAAAACATTTTTTATTGACGTGTAAAAACAAAAAAGATAACAATAAAATTGTAACAATAATTCATTTGTGTCGAGGGAGGGGGAAGAAAAAACAAAAGGTGATTAGTAGGACCCTCCCAACCCCATCTAGTTGATAGACTGCCCGTTCCACTAGGTTTGTAAAAGGAACCTCGCTTCTGCGGGTCAGTCTCTAGGTGGGGATGCCCTCTAGATGGGGGTGAATGGAGAAAAGAAAATTTTGTGGGTAAGGGATGGAGGTTAGTTTGTATTTCTTTTTCTCCAAGATGGGTAAAATTTAGAGGATGGGGTGAAAACAAAAATTGCAGGTAAGAGGGGATGGGGATCTTGGAGGCTTCCTAATCGGGGAGGGATGGAACACACACTCAGCTAGCTGAGAGACTACTTGTTTAATTAAACTTTACAGAACTGCGCGTTCCACACCTAGGCGGGGAACACGTATTCAAATTTGGCTCCTCTTCGTACACACAGACTTGCCACATGTATCCATCTTCTGTCAAATGCCGCGCGATGCAGCCTTCTTCTATCACATCTGATCTTCACCCGTAGTTGGTGTTTAAAGAACGCGATCAGATCTTGATCAGAAAAAGACAACACCCCCCGGCAACCTTGCAGACGCGACGTCCAAATCACCATTCTCGCCACGGCCAGAATCGTAACGTAGACCATTTGTCTTTCCCGGTCCCACGGCGGCCTCACGTTGTCCACAACATTGGATACAGTAATTGGGCGAGGATGCTCAGGATCGATGCGAGCCGTCACCCCACTGACATACGACCAGTACTGGCGGAGTTCGCGGCAATCGAAGAAAGCGTGATCCGTAGTTTCCACGGCCGTTGTCCCACAACGGGGACAATCAGGCGACTCCAGAAACCCAGAACTGCATTGTATGTTGTTGAGTGGAAGTGCATTTCGGGCCAATCGCCAGGTCAGAGAGAACTCCGAATTGTTCAGATGACTCGAACCTAGCGCCCAGCTCACCGTGGAGCGGATCTCACTCTGCTGCCACCCCAAACGCGCGCATAGCAGGTCGTCAGCGGCCCCCTTCACTAGATCCCTGTGGAGTTCCCTACAGGTAGCAGTCACAAGGTCACTGGACCTTGGTAGTCGTTTTAGCGCGGCTCGGCACTCTTTCATGTAGGCAGATTCTCCCCGCGGCCTGCGACGGCTCTCGATGGAAGGGTCGAGAACGAGGTCGGGGAAGGCGGCAGTAACCACGGGGTGCCACGGTTGGTCCTCCTGCATATAGTGGCTCAGGAAGGCCAGCCTCTCAGCATCTCGATGACACTTCAAGTCCGGCATTCCCAAGCCTCCCTCACACGGACGTTGAATACAGACCTGTCTGCTCACCCAGTGTCTTCCTCTGTCCCAAAGGAGCGAGGACAAGAGTTCGACAAGAGCTTTTAGGTGTTGTGCAGGCAGGGGAAGTACGGCCAGTCGGTAAAGGATGAGAGGAAAGACGTAAGTGGCGCACGCCTCAGCTCTACCCTTTAAGGAAAGTTTCCTAGAAAGCCACGAATTGACTGCAGCCTCCACCTTTGACCGTACCTCCAACCAATTCTTGTCAAGCTGGAGACCCGGTCCGAACCACACGCCGAGGATCCGGACCGGGCCATCTGTCCAGCTGAAGGGCGCAGGGAGGTTTGCGTTGCCACTCCATGCGCCCAACCGCAGTCCTACCGACTTGTTGCGGTTTATCTTGGCCCCTGTAATTCTTTCGTACTGTGTGAGTGCCTCCGACACGACCTCAATGTCTCTGAAGCCCGACACGAAGATCGTGACATCATCGGCGAACGCGGATACCTTGGCAGCTGAGCCGCCAGGCAGAGCCATTCCGCGCAGGGCCGAATTTGCCTCCCCATGTCTCAGCTTGCGGAGAAGAGGCTCCAAAGCCAGGACATAAAGCAGGGGCGACAGCGGACAACCCTGACGAACCGACCGAGAGATAACAAAGGGTTTCGAGCGCTTTCCGTTGACTTGCACGACAGCCATGGGCTGTCGATACATTATGGAGATCCACTTGCAAAAGTCCGGTTTAAAACCGGCGGCCTCTAAGACAGATGCCAGGAAACGATGGTCGACCCTATCGAAAGCTTTGGACTGATCTAAGTTTATCAGCGCGGCTTCCGTGTCGTCATCTATTCCCCCCTCTAGGATCATGCGGATCAGGTGCAAGTTGTTCTGAATCGATCTCCCCTTCACAGCGTAGTTCTGTTCCGGTTCAACCAACTCGTCGATAACAACCTGCAGCCGATTCGACAGGACCTTGGCCAAAATCTTCAACTCTGTGTTTAGCAGAGTTATGGGCCTGTAGTCGTCTAACTCTTCCCCTCCATGCCCGTCACCTTTCTTCAGCAATGTGATCACTCCCTTGGTCACCTGCCCTGGGATGGATCCCTGAGCAAACCAATGGTTGAACATATCCGTCAGAAGAGGCAGAAACATGGGCGACAGCCTCAAGTACAGTTCGTATGGCAGACCATCAAGTCCTGGCGATCTGTCACAGCTGACCTGCTTCAGCGCAGTAAAGACCTCCCGCTCCGTCACCCGGCCCTCGCAACTAGCCGCTCTAGCCGCCTCGAGGCGGGGAGAGTCGGCCAAATAGTCGCTAAACTCAAGGACCGGAAGATCGGGCTGCTGCGTAAAACGCTCCTCGAAATGTTCTCGAAACCCCTCGCAGATCTCCCGAGTCGATTCCAGGGTGCGTCCATTCGGATGTTTGATTTTTGCAATGTATTTGTCCGAGCCACGCCTAGAAACCTCACGGCGCACGTCTGCATCAGAATTGACTGCTTCGTTGCCTATCTTTCTAAGCCTAGCTCTAACTACTTGGCCTTCGTAACGCTCGCTAGTCTCGCGTAGAAGGTCCTGCTTAGCTAGTTCCTGACTAACCCTATCACCCTCCCCCGTAGCCTGGGCTAGTTTCTGCTCTAGCTTCTTCTTCGTCTTGGCCTTATCTAGTGCGATGCGCTGGGCATACTTGACGGAGAAGCTTCTGATCTTGGCTTTGAGACCTAACCACCACTTACTCCCGGTAACCGCCCCCACTAGTGCCTTTTTAATCAATTCTCTTAACTGATCTTGGAAGTCTTGTATCTCCAGAAGGGAGGTGTTTAACTTCCAGTACCCCGCTAACTTAGGCCTATTTCCTAGCTTCAGCCGGGCCATAACTAATTTATGGTCCGTCTGGCCTAGCCAAGTGAATGTGGGACAAGATAAGAAGTCTACTTCGCCTCTCCTAACTAACATCCTGTCCAAATAAGTATTTGGATAGGAGGAAACACTATTGGTCCACGTCCACATCTCCCGCCCTGGATGCTCGAACCGAAACCTGTCGACCAGACCGCATCTAGCCATCAGATCAGCCAGGCTGGACTCGCACCTCTCCGATCCTCTAGCTCCGCCTCCTACCTTATCTATGTCGGGGTCTAAGATGGAATTCCAATCCCCCATTAGCACTACCCGCTTCCGACAATCTACAAACGCGTCAAGCTGACTGAAGAATGAGACCCTCTCACGAGCGGTGCTGGGCGCATGAACCGCAATCACCCGAAACACAGAATCTTTTACGGCAACATCGGCCACAACCAGCCTACACACCGCATCTCTATGGACAACGTCGACCGTCGCCGACAGGGTACGTTTAACCAACACGGAAACTCCCTTCCCCCGCGGGCTGCCATATGCTGAGAAAACCTCAAAGTCTCGGGCCAGCACCTGACAGTCCACAGAGGAAACGAAATGCGTCTCCTGAATCGCAGCAACATCCACTCCCAGGGACAAGAGGTCGTGCCGGAGGCGAGCCGCCCGGCCCGATGATCTCAAGCCCCTCGCATTCAGACTAGCCAAATTCAAAGCCATGGTACCTACCTTAAGGTGTGTTACACTCAGCTCCGAAGTCAGCCGGGGAAAGGACACCGACGTTGTGTGCAATGCTCAAGGTGGTCAGGTTTTTCATGTCCTGACCTTCTCTCACAATGCCGCCGACATCCAAAGGGTAAGTCAATTTAAGGGCCCTATAGAGTGACGGATGGACCAACACTGGGACCCTTCCCTTGCATTGTTTTGCGAGTTCCTCAAGGGAAGGGTCATTTTTCCTAATCAGTTCAATTCCCGGACCAGCCCCTTCAGCGGCTTCCAGCATTGTCCACACGTTGGTTTTGCAGGCCTCAGGAAGCCTGACGAAAGTTGTTAGCCGTGGGGCGTCCGGGAAATTAGAGGGGACATTAACATCTTTTCCCCCTATCTGTTGGAAGTCCAGCAGAAGTTTTAAATTTTTTCTCTGCCGGTGTGGTAAGCCCATTGCCACAGACAGGGGGTCTACAAAACAAAGTTCCTCTCTCGTTTCGAGGGCGAGAGTCCCTGTTGGAGTGAGTCCGTAAGTGGGAGAATCTGAAGGGTCTCTCCCTCTCCCGGGTTCATTCTTTTCTTTCTGGGATGGCGGCTCAATTTGCATTGGTGTGGGGACGAGTGTCTGTGTGGTGTCTGGTGTTGGTGTTGGTGCGGTGTCTGGTGTTGGTGTGATGTCTGGTGTTGGTGTTGGTGCGGTGTCTGGTGTTGGTGTTGGTGCAGTGTCTGGTGTTGGTGCAGTGTCTGGTGTTGGTGCGGTGTCTGATGTTGGTGTTGGTGTTAGTGCGGTGTCTAGTGTTGGTGCAGTATGTGGTATGGGGGTAGAAGTGGGTTGTGTTGTTGTTAAAGGTGGTGTATGCTCACAGGGAGTGGGGGCTGCCTTTTCTTCCCCTTTCCTTTTCTTTTTTATTCTTTTGAATGAACCGGGGAGTGGTGAGGTTGAGTTCCTCTCCCTCTCACTAGCAGATTCATCCTCAGAGGAGCAGTGTTTTCTTCGCTTGATCCCCGTCTCAATTGATCTTGATCCCCGTTGGTTGTTGCTGCTCCTCTAATTGTTGTTTCTCCGGTTGATGCTGTTGCTTTTCTGGTTGCTGCAGCCGTTTTTGTTGCTGCTGTTCTGGCTGTTGCTGCTGCTGCTGTTTTTGTTGTTGCTGCTGTTTTCGTGGCATTGGTTGTGGAATTGGCCGCGGCAGCTGATGTTGTTGCTGCGGCTGGTTCAACGGCTGGTTTGGCTGCTGCTGCTGTGTCTGCTGCCATGGCTGTTGCTGCGGCTGTTGTGGAGGCTGCTGTTGTTGTTGCTGCCTCGGTTGTTGGGTTGGTTGTGGGACGGTGGCAGATGGGATTGTGGGCTTCCGTTTCCGCCTCATTACCGTGATCCATTCCTCCCCTTTGGGCTCCTGCACAGTTTTGGGTTTCCTCGGTGCTGGGGTTGGTGCTCTGGTTGCAGGAGTTGTGACAGCCTGTTTGGACACTGGTGCTGTCTCAGAGGTTGGGACCGCCTTTAGTGTCACTTGAGTAGGATTTGACCTTTGAGGGCAGCTCTTGGCCATGTGACCCTGTTTTTGGCAAAACCAGCAGTGCGGACGACGCCCCTCCACTACTACTGTCATAGTTGCCTCCTTAAATGTCAGCTGTGCTGGTATCGCCTGGAAGCCTTCTTTCTTTAGCCTCATGGCCACAGTGTAGCTGCCCAAGTGCATGCCGGTTTTCGACCGCACTGGGGTTATTTTTTCCACCTCGCCGAACTGTGTGAAGAAGGATCCCAGGATTTCTGCTGATATTTGCATAGGTACATTGAATACCTGCACCCGGGTCCTTGTCCTGCCCTGGTATTCGGGCTTTAGTTTTGTTCTCCCATACTTAATTTCCTGTAGGGAGAGTCTCTCCGCATCTTCCTTGGTGGGTAGGAGGATGTCCCACATGGCGTAGCTCCTCTGGTACAGGTATAATACCGGGATGTTTAGCTTGTGTAGGAGCCCTGCCATGTCTTCCTTTTTCATCCCTAGGAGGCGGTTTTCCGGCATATCCGAGATGATGAGGGAGAGCACTCTGTCTTCGATTGCCTCCCAAGCGCCTGGCACTGGTTTAATTTCTGCCCCCTCTATGTATTGTCTGTACTTGGTCAAGTACAAGTCTCTATACTCTTGAGGGGACAGTTGCTTCTCTACAGTCTTCCCCCATGCCGACCCTCTTGTTGGTGTTGGATCTTTGGTGAGGTTGGACTGTTTTTGCTGTTCCTTGGCGGAAGGGTTGCTATTTTGAGGGGCATTTTCCTTTCCGCTTTCCTTTGGGACCGACTCTCCCTGCTCTATACTTCTTCCAGGAAATACTTCCCTTTTTGGGGAGTCGGCCTCCTGGGGAGCATTGTCCTCTTTATTGTCTTTGGGAGCTTTTGCCCCTTTTGTTTTGGGGAGGTTTAGGCTGTATGCCCCCACGTTTTCTTGATTTGCTCCCCTTTTGGGGCAGTAGCCCTCCTGGGGAGCACTGTCTCTCTTATCGTTCTTTGGGGCTACTGCCTCTTGATTTTTGTTGTCAGAGCGGGATGCCCTGTCCAACATTGTTTTTTCTCCCCTTTGTGGGGAGTCGCCCTCTTGGGGAGCACTGTCTCCCTTATCGTCCTTTGGGGCTACTGCCTCTTGATTTTTGTTGTCGGAACGGGATGCCCCGTCCAACATTGTTTTTCCTCCCCTTTGTGGGGAGTCGCCCTCTTGGGGAGCTGCTGGTGAGTTTTCTCCTTTCTGAGGGGCGTCCTTTGGTTTAGTGTCCGGGCGGTATGCCCGTTGCTTTTTGCTTCCCCTGTTGGGGAGTCGTCCTCTTGGGGAGGAGTTTTTCTTGTGGTAGCCCCCTGGCTGGGGGTATCGGTATTGGTGGTCCCCGGGCTGGGGGTGTCCATTTTTGAAAGAAGCTCTCTCTTCCCTGTATAATTCACCAAAATGAGTGACGTGGAGTCGACGTCCAAATTGGGAGCCGACTTTGGCGCCAAAAAGAAGTGGCGCCAAAGGCGGCAAGAGGGGAGATAGAACTGAGAGAGGAAGTGGGAAGTTAGTGGAGGGAAGAGAGAAAGTGTTTCCGACCCTCCCTCGCGGGAAGGTCGTAAATTATCAGCTCGGATCCCCCCCCCCGTGGGGGAGGGGGGAGAGCAGAGAAAGACAGACAAAGTGGGGGTGCGGACAGAACGCTACCCAACAAGCTCGCCGGCCACGAGAATGTGTCGCCAGAACAACACTGCCTATCGCTGTGTATGTATCAGAGAACAGATACTACACTTTGAGATATTAAATCTTTTATTCATGTTAAAAAAATACAGTAAAATTAACGGTGAACAAAAAACTTAGGCACATGGCCAACTCAAAAGGGGGGATTTTGGGGGTCGTTGGTCATCCTTGTCGCTCCAGAACTAAACAAAGTCAAAAGTTTCTCCCAGCTAGTATCTTCTTTCACCATAATACCGCATTCACCCTTTCATCTTGGGGGACGTCCTAGTAACTCCCAATTTTTAAAACATTTTTTATTGACGTGTAAAAACAAAAAAGATAACAATAATTCATTTGTGTCGAGGGAGGGGGAAGAAAAAACAAAAGGTGATTAGTAGGACCCTCCCAACCCCGTCTAGTTGATAGACTGCCCGTTCCACTAGGTTTGTAAAAGGAACCTCGCTTCTGCGGGTCAGTCTCTAGGTGGGGATGCCCTCTAGATGGGGGTGAATGGAGAAAAGAAAATTTTGTGGGTAAGGGATGGAGGTTAGTTTGTATTTCTTTTTCTCCAAGATGGGTAAAATTTAGAGGAAGGGGTGAAAAACAAAAATTGCAGGTAAGAGGGGATGGGGATCTTGGAGGCTTCCTAATCGGGGAGGGATGGAACACACACTCAGCTAGCTGAGAGACTACTTGTTTAATTTAACTTTACAGAACTGCGCGTTCCACACCTAGGCGGGGAACACGTATTCGAATTTGGCTCCTCTTCGTACACACAGACTTGCCACATGTATCCATCTTCTGTCAAATGCCGCGCGATGCAGCCTTCTTCTATCACATCTGATCTTCACCCGTAGTTGGTGTTTAAAGAACGCGATCAGATCTTGATCAGAAAAAGACAACACCCCCCGGCAACCTTGCAGACGCGACGTCCAAATCACCATTCTCGCCACGGCCAGAATCGTAACGTAGACCATTTGTCTTTCCCGGTCCCACGGCGGCCTCACGTTGTCCACAACATTGGATACAGTAATTGGGCGAGGATGCTCAGGATCGATGCGAGCCGTCACCCCACTGACATACGACCAGTACTGGCGGAGTTCGCGGCAATCAAAGAAAGCGTGATCCGTAGTTTCCACAGCCGTTGTCCCACAACGGGGACAATCGGGCGACTCCAGAAACCCAGAACTGCATTGTATGTTGTTGAGTGGAAGTGCATTTCGGGCCAATCGCCAGGTCAGAGAGAACTCCGAATTGTTCAGATGACTCGAACCTGGCGCCCAGCTCCACGCGGAGCGGATCTCACTCTGCTGCCACCCCAAACGCGCGCATAGCGGGTCGTCAGCGGCCTCCCTCACTAGATCCCTGTGGAGTTCCCTACGGGTAGCAGTCACAAGGTCACTGGACCTTGGTAGTCGTTTTAGCGCGGCTCGGCACTCTTTCATGTAGGCAGATTCTCCCCGCGGCCTGCGACGGCTCTCGATGGAAGGGTCGAGAACGAGGTCGGGGAAGGCGGCAGTAACCACGGGGTGCCACGGTTGGTCCTCCTGCATATAGTTGCTCAGGAAGGCCAGTCTCTCAGCATCTCGATGACACTTCAAGTCCGGCATTCCCAAGCCTCCCTCACACGGACGTTGAATACAGACCTGTCTGCTCACCCAGTGTCTTCCTCTGTCCCAAAGGAGCGAGGACAAGAGTTCGACGAGAGCTTTTAGGTGTTGTGCAGGCAGGGGAAGTACGGCCAGTCGGTAAAGGATGAGAGGAAAGACGTAAGTGGCGCACGCCTCAGCTCTACCCTTTAAGGAAAGTTTCCTAGGAAGCCACGAACTGACTGCAGCCTCCACCTTTGACCGTACCTCCAACCAATTCTTGTCAAGCTGGAGACCCGGTCCGAACCACACGCCGAGGATCCGGACCGGGCCATCTGTCCAGCTGAAGGGCGCAGGGAGGTTTGCGTTGCCACTCCATGCGCCCAACCGCAGTCCTACCGACTTGTTGCGGTTTATCTTGGCCCCTGTAATTCTTTCGTACTGTGTGAGTGCCTCCGACACGACCTCAATGTCTCTGGAGCCCGACACGAAGATCGTGACATCATCGGCGAACGCGGATACCTTGGCAGCTGAGCCGCCAGGCAGAGCCATTCCGCGCAGGGCCGAATTTGCCTCCCCATGTCTCAGCTTGCGGAGAAGAGGCTCCAAAGCCAGGACATAAAGCAGGGGCGACAGCGGACAACCCTGACGAACCGACCGAGAGATAACAAAGGGTTTCGAGCGCTTTCCGTTCACTTGCACGACAGCCATGGGCTGCCGATACATTATGGAGATCCACTTGCAAAAGTCCGGTTTAAAACCGGCGGCCTCTAAGACAGATGCCAGGAAACGATGGTCGACCCTATCGAAAGCTTTGGACTGATCTAAGTTTATCAGCGCGGCTTCTGTGTCGTCATCTATTCCCCCCTCTAGGATCATGCGGATCAGGTGCAAGTTGTTCTGAATCGATCTCCCCTTCACAGCGTAGTTCTGTTCTGGTTCAACCAACTCGTCGATAACAACCTGCAGCCGATTCGACAGGACCTTGGCCAAAATCTTCAACTCTGTGTTTAGCAGAGTTATGGGCCTGTAGTCATCTAACTCTTCCCCTCCATGCCCGTCACCTTTCTTCAGCAATGTGATCACTCCCTTGGTCACCTGCCCTGGGATGGATCCCTGAGCAAACCAATGGTTGAACATATCCGTCAGAAGAGGCAGAAACATGGGCGACAGCCTCAAGTACAGTTCGTATGGCAGACCATCAAGTCCTGGCGATCTGTCACAGCTGACCTGCTTCAGCGCAGTAAAGACCTCCTGCTCCGTCACCCGGCCCTCGCAACCAGCCGCTCTAGCCGCCTCGAGGCGGGGAGAGTCGGCCAAATAGTCGCTAAACTCAAGGACCGGAAGATCGGGCTGCTGCGTAAAACGCTCCTCGAAATGTTCTCGAAACCCCTCGCAGATCTCCCGAGTCGATTCCAGGGTGCGTCCATTCGGATGTTTGATTTTTGCAATATATTTGTCCGAGCCACGCCTAGAAACCTCACGGCGCACGTCTGCATCAGAATTGACTGCTTCGTTGCCTATCTTTCTAAGCCTAGCTCTAACTACTTGGCCTTCGTAACGCTCGCTAGTCTCGCGTAGAAGGTCCTGCTTAGCTAGTTCCTGACTAACCCTATCACCCTCCCCGGTAGCCTGGGCTAGTTTCTGCTCTAGCTTCTTCTTCGTCTTGGCCTTATCTAGTGCGAGGCGCTGGGCATACTTGACGGAGAAGCTTCTGATCTTGGCTTTGAGACCTAACCACCACTTACTCCCGGTAACCGCCCCCACTAGTGCCTTTTTAATCAATTCTCTTAACTGATCTTGGAAGTCTTGTCTCTCCAGAAGGGAGGTGTTTAACTTCCAGTACCCCGCTAACTTAGGCCTATTTCCTAGCTTCAGCCGGGCCATAACTAATTTATGGTCCGTCTGGCCTAGCCAAGTGAACGTGGGACAAGATAAGAAGTCTACTTCGCCTCTCCTAACTAACATCCTGTCCAAATAAGTATTTGGATAGGAGGAAACACTATTGGTCCACGTCCACATCTCCCGCCCTGGATGCTCGACCCGAAACCTGTCGACCAGACCGCATCTAGCCATCAGATCAGCCAGGCTGGACTCGCACCTCTCCGATCCTCTAGCTCCGCCTCCTACCTTATCTATGTCGGGGTCTAAGATGGAATTCCAATCCCCCATTAGCACTACCCGCTTCCGACAATCTACAAACGCGTCAAGCTGACTGAAGAATGAGACCCTCTCACGAGCGGTGCTGGGCGCATGAACCGCAATCACCCGAAACACAGAATCTTTTACGGCAACATCGGCCACAACCAGCCTACCCACTGCATCTCTATGGACAACGTCGACCGTCGCCGACAGGGTACGTTTAACCAGCACGGAAACTCCCTTCCCCCGCGGGCTGCCATATGCTGAGAAAACCTCAAAGTCTCGGGCCAGCACCTGACAGTCCACAGAGGAAACGAAATGCGTCTCCTGAATCGCAGCGACATCCACTCCCAGGGACAAGAGGTCGTGCCGGAGGCGAGCCGCCCGGCCCGATGATCTCAAGCCCCTCGCATTCAGACTAGCCAAATTCAAAGCCATGGTACCTACCTTAAGGTGTGTTACACTCAGCTCCGAAGTCAGCCGGGGAAAGGACACCGACGTTGTGTGCAATGCTCAAGGTGGTCAGGTTTTTCATGTCCTGACCTTCTCTCACAATGCCGCCGACATCCAAAGGGTAGGTCAATTTAAGGGCCCTATAGAGTGACGGATGGACCAACACTGGGACCCTTCCCTTGCATTGTTTTGACAGTTCATCAAGAGAAGGGTCATTTTTTTTAACCAGTTCAATTCCCGGAAACGCCCCTTCAGCGGCCTGCAGCCTTGTCCACAAGTTGGTCTTGCAGGCCTCTGGAGTTCTGACAAAGGTTATTAGGAGTGGGGCGTCCGGGAAATTTGAGGGGATATTTACATCTTTCCCCTCTATCTGTTTGTAATCGAGCAGAGGTTTTAAGTTTTTCCTCTGCCGATGGGAAATGTCTGTGGCCACAGATAGAGGGTCTACATAACATAGTTCCTCAGGGGCAAGGACCTTTGGTCTGCAAGAGGCAGAGGAGTCTCTCCTCTCCCTCGGTTCATTCTTTTCATTTTCTTTTTGGGGTAGTGGCTCAGTTTGCCTTGGTGTGGGGACGGGTGTTTGTGTGGTGCCTGGTGTTGGTGTTGGTGTTGGTGCAGTGTTTGGTGTTGGTGCGGTGTCTGGTGTTGGTGTTGGTGCGGTGTCTGGTGTTGGTGTGGTGTCTCGTGTTGGTGCGGTGTCTGGTGTTAGTGCGGTGTCTGGTGTTGGTGCGGTGTCTGGTGTTGTTGCAGTGTGTGGTTTGGGGGTGGAAGTGGATTTTGTTGTTAGGGGTGGTGTATGTTCACAGGGAGTGGGGGCCACCTTTTCTTCCTCTTTTCTTCTTTTGTTTTTCTTTTTCATTCTTTCGAATGAACCGGGGAGAGGTGAGGTTGAGTTCCTCTCCCTCTCACTTGCGGATTCATCCTCAGAGGAGCAGTCTTTTCTCCGCTTGATCCCCGTCTCGATTGGTGTGGGGACCGTTGGTTGTGTCTGCTCCTCTATTTGCTGCTGCAGCTGTTTTTGTTGTTGCTGCTCTCGCTGGTGTCGTTGCTGCTGCTGCTTCTGCTGCACTTGCTGATTTTGCTGTTGCAGTAGTTGCTGCTGCAGTTGTTTCCGCGGCATTGGCTGCGGTGGCTGTTGTTGTTTCTGCATTTGCAGAGGCTCCTGCCTCGATTTTTGGGCTGGTGGTGGGACGGTGGCAGAAGGGATTAAGTGTTTCCGCTTTTGTCTCACTACCGTACTCCATTCTTCCCCCTTGGCCTCCTGGGTGGTTTGAGTTTTCCTTGGAGCTGGGGTTGGTGCTGCAGTTGCAGGGGTTGTTGCCGCCTGTTTTGGTGCGGGCGTTGTCTCAGTGGATGTGACCGCCTTTTGGGTTATTGGATTAGGGGTTACCCTTTGGGGGCAACTCCTAGCCATGTGGCCCTGCTTTTGGCAGAACCAACAGTGTGGACGACGGCCCTCCACCACTACCGTTATGCTGGCGTCTTTGTATGTCAGCAGCGGTGGTATTGCCTGAAAACCTTTCCTCTTCAGCCTCATTGCTATTGTGTAGCAGCCCAGGTGAGTCCCAGTTTTTGACCGTATTGGGGTCACCTGTTCTACCTCACCGTACTGGCTGAAGAGGCATCCTAATACTTCCGCAGGTATTTGGGTTGGCACATTAAATACCTGCACCCGAGTCCTTCTCTTGCCCTGGTATTCAGGTGTTAGTTTGACTCTCCCATGCTTTATTTCTTGGAGGGAGAGTCTCTCTGCATCTTCCTTGGTGGGTAGGAGGATGTCCCACATGGCGTAGCTCCTCTGGTACAGGTATAATACCGGGATATTTAGCTTATGTAGGAGCCCTGCCATGTCTTCCTTTTTCATCCCTAGGAGGCGGTTTTCCGGCATATCCGAGATGATGAGGGAGAGCACTCTGTCTTCGATTGCCTCCCAAGCGCCTGGCACTGGTTTGATTTCTGCCCCCTCTATGTATTGTCTGTACTTGGTCAAGTACAAGTCTCTATACTCTTGAGGGGACAGTTGCTTCTCTACAGTCTTCCCCCATGCCGACCCTCTTGTTGGTGTTGGATCTTTGGTGAGGTTGGACTGTTTTTGCTGTTCCTTGGCGGAAGGGTTGCTATTTTGAGGCGCATTTCCCTTTCCGCTTTCCTTTGGGACCGACTCTCCCTGCTCTATACTTCTTCCAGGAAATACTTCCCTTTTTGGGGAGTCGGCCTCCTGGGGAGCATTGTCCTCTTTATTGTCCTTGGGAGCTTTTGCCCCTTTTGTTTTGGGGAGGTCTAGGCTGTATGCCCCCTCGTTTTCTTGATTTGCTCCCCTTTTGGGGCAGTAGCCCTCCTGGGGAGCACTGTCTCTCTTATCGTCCTTTGGGGCTACTGCCTCTTGATTTTTGTAGTCAGAGCGGGATGCCCTGTCCAACATTGTTTTTTCTCCCCTTTGTGGGGAGTCGCCCTCTTGGGGAGCACTGTCTCCCTTATCGTCCTTTGGGGCTACTGCCTCTTGATTTTTGTTGCCGGAACGGGATGCCCCGTCCAACATTGTTTTTCCTCCCCTTTTTGGGGAGTCGCCCTCTTGGGGAGCTGCTGGTGAGTTTTCTCCCTTCTGAGGGGTGTCCTTTGGTTTAGTGTCCGGGCGGTATGCCCCGTTGCTTTTTGCTTCCCCTGTTGGGGAGCCGTCCTCTTGGGGAGCAGTTTTTCTTGTGGTAGCCTCCTGGCTGGGGGTATCTGTATTGGTGGTCCCCGGGCTGGGGGTGTCCATTTTTGAAAAAAGCTCTCTCTTCCCTGTATAAATTCACCAAAATGAGTGACGTGGAGTCGGCGTCCAAAGTGGGAGCCGACATTGGCGCCAAAAAGAAGTGGCGCCAAAGGCGGCAAGAGGGGAGATAGAACTGAGAGAGGGAGTGGGAAGTTAGTGGAGGGAAGAGAGAAAGTGTTTCCGACCCTCCCTCGCGGGAAGGTCGTAAATTATCAGCTCGGATCCCCCCCCCGTGGGGGAGGGGGGAGAGCAGAGAAAGACAGACAAAGTGGGGGTGCGGACAGAACGCTACCCAACAAGCTCGCCGGGCACGAGAATGTGTCGCCAGAACAACACTGCCTATCGCTGTGTATGTATCAGAGAACAGATGGTATTTATTTGCTCCCCCACTGAGCAAATTAGGCACAAGGCCGTTTTTAATGTGAGGTAAAAACCAGCTCCCCTAAAAGGGGTCACTCTGGTTACCAAAAATAATAATTGTCCCAGTATAGAGGGTTTCCCCTCCATTGATTGGTACAAATTATCTTAAGTGTAGTATCTGCCGGAACAGATACTACACTTTGAGATATTAAATCTTTTATTCATGTTAAAAAAAAATCCAGAAAAAAAATCAACGATGAACAAAAAACTTAGGCACATGGCCAACTCAAAAGGGGGGATTTTGGGGGTCGTTGGTCATCCTTGTCACTCCAGAACTAAACAAAGTCAAAAGTTTCTCCCAGCTAGTATCTTCTTTCACCATAATACCGCATTCACCCTTTCATATTGGGGGACGTCCTAGTAACTCCCAATTTTTAAAACATTTTTTATTGACGTGTAAAAACAAAAAAGATAACAATAAAATGGTAACAATAATTCATTTGTGTCGAGGGAGGGGGAAGAAAAAACAAAAGGTGATTAGTAGGACCCTCCCAACCCCGTCTAGTTGATAGACTGCCCGTTCCACTAGGTTTGTAAAAGGAACCTCACTTCTGCGGGTCAGTCTCTAGGTGGGGATGCCCTCTAGATGGGGGTGAATGGAGAAAAGAAAATTTTGTGGGTAAGGGATGGAGGTTAGTTTGTATTTCTTTTTCTCCAAGATGGGTAAAATTTAGAGGAAGGGGTGAAAACAAAAATTGCAGGTAAGAGGGGATGGGGATCTTGGAGGCTTCCTAATCGGGGAGGGATGGAACACACACTCAGCTAGCTGAGAGACTACTTGTTTAATTTAACTTTACAGAACTGCGCGTTCCACACCTAGGCGGGGAACACGTATTCAAATTTGGCTCCTCTTCGTACACACAGACTTGCCACATGTATCCATCTTCTGTCAAATGCCGCGCGATGCAGCCTTCTTCTATCACATCTGATCTTCACCCGTAGTTGGTGTTTAAAGAACGCGATCAGATCTTGATCAGAAAAAGACAACACCCCCCGGCAACCTTGCAGACGCGACGTCCAAATCACCATTCTCGCCACGGCCAGAATCGTAACGTAGACCATTTGTCTTTCCCGGTCCCACGGCGGCCTCACGTTGTCCACAACATTGGATACAGTAATTGGGCGAGGATGCTCAGGATCGATGTGAGCCGTCACCCCACTGACATACGACCAGTACTGGCGGAGTTCGCGGCAATCGAAGAAAGCGTGATCCGTAGTTTCCCCCGGCCGTTGTCCCACAACGGGGACAATCAGGCGACTCCAGAAACCCAGAACTGCATTGTATGTTGTTGAGTGGAAGTGCATTTCGGGCCAATCGCCAGGTCAGAGAGAACTCCGAATTGTTCAGATGACTCAAACCTGGCGCCCAGCTCCACGCAGAGCGGATCTCACTCTGCTGCCACCCCAAACGCGCGCATAGCGGGTCGTCAGCGGCCCCCTTCACTAGATCCCTGTGGAGTTCCCTACGGGTAGCAGTCACAAGGTCACTGGACCTTGGTAGTCGTTTTAGCGCGGCTCGGCACTCTTTCATGTAGGCAGATTCTCCCCGCGGCCTGCGACGGCTCTCGATGGAAGGGTCGAGAACGAGGTCGGGGAAGGCGGCAGTAACCACGGGGTGCCACGGTTGGTCCTCCTGCATATAGTGGCTCAGGAAGGCCAGCCTCTCAGCATCTCGATGACACTTCAAGTCCGGCATTCCCAAGCCTCCCTCACACGGACGTTGAATACAGACCTGTCTGCTCACCCAGTGTCTTCCTCTGTCCCAAAGGAGCGAGGACAAGAGTTCGACAAGAGCTTTTAGGTGTTGTGCAGGCAGGGGAAGTACGGCCAGTCGGTAAAGGATGAGAGGAAAGACGTAAGTGGCGCACGCCTCAGCTCTACCCTTTAAGGAAAGTTTCCTAGGAAGCCACGAATTGACTGCAGCCTCCACCTTTGACCGTACCTCCAACCAATTCTTGTCAAGCTGGAGACCCGGTCCGAACCACACGCCGAGGATCCGGACCGGGCCATCTGTCCAGCTGAAGGGCGCAGGGAGGTTTGCATTGCCACTCCATGCGCCCAACCGCAGTCCTACCGACTTGTTGCGGTTTATCTTGGCCCCTGTAATTCTTTCGTACTGTGTGAGAGCCTCCGACACGACCTCAATGTCTCTGAAGCCCGACACGAAGATCGTGACATCATCGGCGAACGTGGATACCTTGGCAGCTGAGCCGCCAGGCAGAGCCATTCCGCGCAGGGCCGAATTTGCCTCCCCATGTCTCAGCTTGCGGAGAAGAGGCTCCAAAGCCAGGACATAAAGCAGGGGCGACAGCGGACAACCCTGACGAACCGACCGAGAGATAACAAAGGGTTTCGAGTGCTTTCCGTTGACTTGCACGACAGCCATGGGCTGTTGATACATTATGGAGATCCACTTGCAAAAGTCCGGTTTAAAACCGGCGGCCTCTAAGACAGATGCCAGGAAACGATGGTCGACCCTATCGAAAGCTTTGGACTGATCTAAGTTTATCAGCGCGGCTTCCGTGTCGTCATCTATTCCCCCCTCTAGGATCATGCGGATCAGGTGCAAGTTGTTCTGAATCGATCTCCCCTTCACAGCGTAGTTCTGTTCCGGTTCAACCAACTCGTCGATAACAACCTGCAGCCGATTCGACAGGACCTTGGCCAAAATCTTCAACTCTGTGTTTAGCAGAGTTATGGGCCTGTAGTCGTCTAACTCTTCCCCTCCATGCCCGTCACCTTTCTTCAGCAATGTGATCACTCCCTTGGTCACCTGCCCTGGGATGGATCCCTGAGCAAACCAATGGTTGAACACATCCGTCAGAAGAGGCAGAAACATGGGCGACAGCCTCAAGTACAGTTCGTATGGCAGACCATCAAGTCCTGGCGATCTGTCACAGCTGACCTGCTTCAGCGCAGTAAAGACCTCCTGCTCCGTCACCCGGCCCTCGCAACCAGCCGCTCTAGCCGCCTCGAGGCGGGGAGAGTCGGCCAAATAGTCGCTAAACTCAAGGACCGGAAGATCGGACTGCTGCGTAAAACGCTCCTCGAAATGTTCTCGAAACCCCTCGCAGATCTCCCGAGTCGATTCCAGGGTGCGTCCATTCGGATGTTTGATTTTTGCAATGTATTTGTCCGAGCCACGCCTAGAAACCTCACGGCGCACGTCTGCATCAAAATTGACTGCTTCGTTGCCTATCTTTCTAAGCCTAGCTCTAACTACTTGGCCTTCGTAACGCTCGCTAGTCTCGCGTAGAAGGTCTTGCTTAGCTAGTTCCTGACTAACCCTATCACCCTCCCCCGTAGCCTGGGCTAGTTTCTGCTCTAGCTTCTTCTTCGTCTTGGCCTTATCTAGTGCGAGGCGCTGGGCATACTTGACGGAGAAGCTTCTGATCTTGGCTTTGAGACCTAACCACCACTTACTCCCGGTAACCGCCCCCACTAGTGCCTTTTTAATCAATTCTCTTAACTGATCTTGGAAGTCTTGTATCTCCAGAAGGGAGGTGTTTAACTTCCAGTACCCCGCTAACTTAGGCCTATTTCCTAGCTTCAGCCGGGCCATAACTAATTTATGGTCCGTCTGGCCTAGCCAAGTGAACGTGGGACAAGATAAGAAATCTACTTCGCCTCTCCTAACTAACATCCTGTCCAAATAAGTATTTGGATAGGAGGAAACACTATTGGTCCACGTCCACATCTCCCGCCCTGGATGCTCGAACCGAAACCTGTCGACCAGACCGCATCTAGCCATCAGATCAGCCAGGCTGGACTCGCACCTCTCCGATCCTCTAGCTCCGCCTCCTACCTTATCTATGTCGGGGTCTAAGATGGAATTCCAATCCCCCATTAGCACTACCCGCTTCCGACAATCTACAAACGCGTCAAGCTGACTGAAGAATGAGACCCTCTCACGAGCGGTGCTGGGCTTGAACCGCAATCACCCGAAACACAGAATCTTTTACGGCAACATCGGCCATAACCAGCCCACCCACCGCATCTCTATGGACAACGTCGACCGTCGCCGACAGGGTACGTTTAACCAGCACGGAAACTCCCTTCCCCCGCGGGCTGCCATATGCTGAGAAAACCTCAAAGTCTCGGGCCAGCACCTGACAGTCCACAGAGGAAACGAAATGCGTCTCCTGAATTGCAGCGACATCCACTCCCAGGGACAAGAGGTCGTGCCGGAGGCGAGCCGCCCGGCCCGATGATCTCAAGCCCCTCGCATTCAGACTAGCCAAATTCAAAGCCATGGTACCTACCTTAAGGTGTGTTACACTCAGCTCCGAAGTCAGCCGGGGAAAGGACACCGACGTTGTGTGCAATGCTCAAGGTGGTCAGGTTTTTCATGTCCTGACCTTCTCTCACAATGCCGCCGACATCCAAAGGGTAAGTCAATTTAAGGGCCCTATAGAGTGACGGATGGACCAACACTGGGACCCTTCCCTTGCATTGTTTTGCGAGTTCCTCAAGGGAAGGGTCATTTTTCCTAATCAGTTCAATTCCCGGACCAGCCCCTTCAGCGGCTTCCAGCATTGTCCACACGTTGGTTTTGCAGACCTCAGGAAGCCTGACGAAAGTTGTTAGCCGTGGGGCGTCCGGGAAATTAGAGGGGACATTAACGTCTTTTCCCCCTATCTGTTGGCAGTCCAGCAGAGGTTTTAAATTTTTTCTCTGCCGGTGTGGTACGCCCATTGCCACAGACAGGGGGTCTACAGAACAAAGTTCCTCTCTCGTTTCGAGGGCGAGAGTCCCTGTTGGAGTGAGTCCGTAAGTGGGAGAATCTGAAGGGTCTCTCCCCCTCCCGGGTTCATTCTTTTCTTTCTGGGATGGCGGCTCAATTTGCATTGGTGTGGGGACGAGTGTCTGTGTGGTGTCTGGTGTTGGTGTTGGTGCGGTGTCTGGTGTTGGTGTGATGTCTGGTGTTGGTGTTGGTGCGGTGTCTGGTGTTGGTGTTGGTGCAGTGTCTGGTGTTGGTGCAGTGTCTGGTGTTGGTGCGGTGTCTGATGTTGGTGTTGGTGTTAGTGCGGTGTCTAGTGTTGGTTCAGTATGTGGTATGGGGGTGGAAGTGGGTTGTGTTGTTGTTAGAGGTGGTGTATGCTCACAGGGAGTGGGGGCTGCCTTTTCTTCCCCTTTCCTTTTCTTTTTTATTCTTTAGAATGAACCGGGGAGTGGTGAGGTTGAGTTCCTCTCCCTCTCACTAGCAGATTCATCCTCAGAGGAGCAGTGTTTTCTTCGCTTGATCCCCTTCTCAATTGGTGTGGGGACCGTTGGTTGTTGCTGCTCCTCTAATTGTTGTTTCTCCGGTTGATGCTGTTGCTTTTCTGGTTGCTGCAGCCGTTTTTGTTGCTGCTGTTCTGGCTGTTGCTGCTGCTGCTGCTGTTTTTGTTGTTGCTGCTGTTTTCGTGGCATTGGTTGTGGAATTGGCCGCGGCAGCTGATGTTGTTGCTGCGGCTGGTTCAACGGCTGGTTTGGCTGCTGCTGCTGTGTCTGCTGCCATGGCTGTTGCTGCGGCTGTTGTGGAGGCTGCTGTTGTTGTTGCTGCCTCGGTTGTTGGGTTGGTTGTGGGACGGTGGCAGATGGGATTGTGGGCTTCCGTTTCCGCCTCATTACCGTGATCCATTCCTCCCCTTTGGGCTCCTGCACAGTTTTGTGTTTCCTCGGTGCTGGGGTTGGTGCTCTGGTTGCAGGAGTTGTGACAGCCTGTTTGGACACTGGTGCTGTCTCAGAGGTTGGGACCGCCTTTAGTGTCACTTGAGTAGGATTTGACCTTTGAGGGCAGCTCTTGGCCATGTGACCCTGTTTTTGGCAGAACCAGCAGTGCGGACGACGCCCCTCCACTACTACTGTCATAGTTGCCTCCTTAAATGTCAGCTGTGCTGGTATCGCCTGGAAGCCTTCTTTCTTTAGCCTCATGGCCACAGTGTAGCTGCCCAAGTGCATGCCGGTTTTCGACCGCACTGGGGTTATTTTTTCCACCTCGCCGAACTGTGTGAAGAAGGATCCCAGGATTTCTGCTGATATTTGCATAGGTACATTGAATACCTGCACCCGGGTCCTTGTCCTGCCCTGGTATTCGGGCTTTAGTTTTGTTCTCCCATACTTAATTTCCTGTAGGGAGAGTCTCTCCGCATCTTCCTTGGTGGGTAGGAGGATGTCCCACATGGCGTAGCTCCTCTGGTACAGGTATAATACCGGGATGTTTAGCTTGTGTAGGAGCCCTGCCATGTCTTCCTTTTTCATCCCTAGGAGGCGGTTTTCCGGCATATCCGAGATGATGAGGGAGAGCACTCTGTCTTCGATTGCCTCCCAAGCGCCTGGCACTGGTTTAATTTCTGCCCCCTCTATGTATTGTCTGTACTTGGTCAAGTACAAGTCTCTATACTCTTGAGGGGACAGTTGCTTCTCTACAGTCTTCCCCCATGCCGACCCTCTTGTTGGTGTTGGATCTTTGGTGAGGTTGGACTGTTTTTGCTGTTCCTTGGCGGAAGGGTTGCTATTTTGAGGCGCATTTCCCTTTCCGCTTTCCTTTGGGACCGACTCTCCCTGCTCTATACTTCTTCCAGGAAATACTTCCCTTTTTGGGGAGTCGGCCTCCTGGGGAGCATTCTCCTCTTTATTGTCCTTGGGAGCTTTTGCCCCTTTTGTTTTGGGGAGGTCTAGGCTGTATGCCCCCTCGTTTTCTTGATTTGCTCCCCTTTTGGGGCAGTAGCCCTCCTGGGGAGCACTGTCTCTCTTATCGTCCTTTGGGGCTACTGCCTCTTGATTTTTGTAGTCAGAGCGGGATGCCCTGTCCAACATTGTTTTTTCTCCCCTTTGTGGGGAGTCGCCCTCTTGGGGAGCACTGTCTCCCTTATCGTCCTTTGGGGCTACTGCCTCTTGATTTTTGTTGCCGGAACGGGATGCCCCGTCCAACATTGTTTTTCCTCCCCTTTTTGGGGAGTCGCCCTCTTGGGGAGCTGCTGGTGAGTTTTCTCCCTTCTGAGGGGCGTCCTTTGGTTTAGTGTCCGGGCGGTATGCCCCGTTGCTTTTTGCTTCCCCTGTTGGGAAGCCGTCCTCTTGGGGAGCAGTTTTTCTTGTGGTAGCCTCCTGGCTGGGGGTATCTGTATTGGTGGTCCCCGGGCTGGGGGTGTCCATTTTTGAAAAAAAAGCTCTCTCTTCCCTGTATAAATTCACCAAAATGAGTGACGTGGAGTCGACGTCCAAAGTGGGAGCCGACATTGGCGCCAAAAAGAAGTGGCGCCAAAGGCGGCAAGAGGGGAGATAGAACTGAGAGAGGGAGTGGGAAGTTAGTGGAGGGAAGAGAGAAAGTGTTTCCGACCCTCCCTCGCGGGAAGGTCGTAAATTATCAGCTCGGATCCCCCCCCGTGGGGGAGGGGGGAGAGCAGAGAAAGACAGACAAAGTGGGGGTGCGGACAGAACGCTACCCAACAAGCTCTCCGGGCACGAGAATGTGTCGCCAGAACAAGACTGCCTATCGCTGTGTATGTATCAGAGAACAGATACTACACTTTGAGATATTAAATCTTTTATTCATGTTAAAAAATACAGTAAAATTAACGGTGAACAAAAAACTTAGGCACATGGCCAACTCAAAAGGGGGGATTTTGGGGGTCGTTGGTTATCCTTGTCACTCCAGAACTAAACAAAGTCAAAAGTTTCTCCCAGCTAGTATCTTCTTTCACCATAATACCGCATTCACCCTTTCATATTGTGGGACTTCCTAGTAACTCCCAATTTTTAAAACATTTTTTATTGACGAGTAAAAACAAAAAAGATAACAATAAAATGGTACAATAATTCATTTGTGTCGAGGGCGGGGGGAAGAAAAAATAAAAAGGTGATTAGTAGGACCCTCCCAACCCTGTCTAGTTGATAGACTGCCCGTTCCACTAGGTTTGTAAAAGGAACCTTGCTTCTGCGGGTCAGTCTCTAGGTGGGGAGTCCCTCTAGATGGGGGTGAATGGAGAAAAGAAAATTTTTGTGGGTAAGGGATGGAGGTTAGTTTGTATTTCTTTTTCTCCAAGATGGGTAAAATTTAGAGGAAGGGGTGAAAACAAAAATTGCAGGTAAGAGGGGATGGGGATCTTGGACGCTTCCTAATCGGGGAGGGATGGAACACACACTCAGCTAGCTGAGAGACTACTTGTTTAATTTAACTTTACAGAACTGCGCGTACCACACCTAGGCGGGGAACACGTATTCAAATTTGGCTCCTCTTCGTACACACAGACTTGCCACATGTATCCATCTTCTGTCAAATGCCGCGCGATGCAGCCTTCTTCTATCACATCTGATCTTCACCCGTAGTTGGTGTTTAAAGAACGCGATCAGATCTTGATCAGAAAAAGACAACACCCCCCGGCAACCTTGCAGACGCGACGTCCAAATCACCATTCTCGCCACGGCCAGAATCGTAACGTAGACCATTTGTCTTTCCCGGTCCCACGGCGGCCTCACGTTGTCCACAACATTGGATACAGTAATTGGGCGAGGATGCTCAGGATCGATGCGAGCCGTCACCCCACTGACATACGACCAGTACTGGCGGAGTTCGCGGCAATCGAAGAAAGCGTGATCCGTAGTTTCCACAGCCGTTGTCCCACAACGGGGACAATCAGGCGACTCCAGAAACCCAGAACTGCATTGTATGTTGTTGAGTGGAAGTGCATTTCGGGCCAATCGCCAGGTCAGAGAGAACTCCGAATTGTTCAGATGACTCGAACCTGGCGCCCAGCTCCACGCGGAGCGGATCTCACTCTGCTGCCACCCCAAACGCGCGCATAGCGGGTCGTCAGCGGCCCCCTTCACTAGATCCCTGTGGAGTTCCCTACGGGTAGCAGTCACAAGGTCACTGGACCTTGGTAGTCGTTTTAGCGCGGCTCGGCACTCTTTCATGTAGGCAGATTCTCCCCGCGGCCTGCGACGGCTCTCGATGGAAGGGTCGAGAACGAGGTCGGGGAAGGCGGCAGTAACCACGGGGTGCCACGGTTGGTCCTCCTGCATATAGTGGCTCAGGAAGGCCAGCCTCTCAGCATCTCGATGACACTTCAAGTCCGGCATTCCCAAGCCTCCCTCACACGGACGTTGAATACAGACCTGTCTGCTCACCCAGTGTCTTCCTCTGTCCCAAAGGAGCGAGGACAAGAGTTCGACAAGAGCTTTTAGGTGTTGTGCAGGCAGGGGAAGTACGGCCAGTCGGTAAAGGATGAGAGGAAAGACGTAAGTGGCGCACGCCTCAGCTCTACCCTTTAAGGAAAGTTTCCTAGGAAGCCACGAATTGACTGCAGCCTCCACCTTTGACCGTACCTCCAACCAATTCTTGTCAAGCTGGAGACCCGGTCCGAACCACACGCCGAGGATCCGGACCGGGCCATCTGTCCAGCTGAAGGGCGCAGGGAGGTTTGCGTTGCCACTCCATGCGCCCAACCGCAGTCCTACCGACTTGTTGCGGTTTATCTTGGCCCCTGTAATTCTTTCGTACTGTGTGAGTGCCTCCGACACGACCTCAATGTCTCTGAAGCCCGACACGAAGATCGTGACATCATCGGCGAACGCGGATACCTTGGCAGCTGAGCCGCCAGGCAGAGCCATTCCGCGCAGGGCCGAATTTGCCTCCCCATGTCTCAGCTTGCGGAGAAGAGGCTCCAAAGCCAGGACATAAAGCAGGGGCGACAGCGGACAACCCTGACGAACCGACCGAGAGATAACAAAGGGTTTCGAGCGCTTTCCGTTGACTTGCACGACAGCCATGGGCTGTCGATACATTATGGAGATCCACTTGCAAAAGTCCGGTTTAAAACCGGCGGCCTCTAAGACAGATGCCAGGAAACGATGGTCGACCCTATCGAAAGCTTTGGACTGATCTAAGTTTATCAGCGCGGCTTCCGTGTCGTCATCTATTCCCCCCTCTCGGATCATGCGGATCAGGTGCAAGTTGTTCTGAATCGATCTCCCCTTCACAGCGTAGTTCTGTTCCGGTTCAACCAACTCGTCGATAACAACCTGCAGCCGATTCGACAGGACCTTGGCCAAAATCTTCAACTCTGTGTTTAGCAGAGTTATGGGCCTGTAGTCGTCTAACTCTTCCCCTCCATGCCCGTCACCTTTCTTCAGCAATGTGATCACTCCCTTGGTCACCTGCCCTGGGATGGATCCCTGAGCAAACCAATGGTTGAACATATCCGTCAGAAGAGGCAGAAACATGGGCGACAGCCTCAAGTACAGTTCGTATGGCAGACCATCAAGTCCTGGCGATCTGTCACAGCTGACCTGCTTCAGCGCAGTAAAGACCTCCCGCTCCGTCACCCGGCCCTCGCAACTAGCCGCTCTAGCCACCTCGAGGCGGGGAGAGTCGGCCAAATAGTCGCTAAACTCAAGGACCGGAAGATCGGGCTGCTGCGTAAAACGCTCCTCGAAATGTTCTCGAAACCCCTCGCAGATCTCCCGAGTCGATTCCAGGGTGCGTCCATTCGGATGTTTGATTTTTGCAATGTATTTGTCCGAGCCACGCCTAGAAACCTCACGGCGCACGTCTGCATCAGAATTGACTACTTCGTTGCCTATCTTTCTAAGCCTAGCTCTAACTACTTGGCCTTCGTAACGCTCGCTAGTCTTGCGTAGAAGGTCCTGCTTAGCTAGTTCCTGACTAACCCTATCACCCTCCCCCGTAGCCTGGGCTAGTTTCTGCTCTAGCTTCTTCTTCGTCTTGGCCTTATCTAGTGCGAGGCGCTGGGCATACTTGACGGAGAAGCTTCTGATCTTGGCTTTGAGACCTAACCACCACTTACTCCCGGTAACCGCCCCCACTAGTGCCTTCTTAATCAATTCTCTTAACTGATCTTGGAAGTCTTGTATCTCCAGAAGGGAGGTGTTTAACTTCCAGTACCCCGCTAACTTAGGCCTATTTCCTAGCTTCAGCCGGGCCATAACTAATTTATGGTCCGTCTGGCCTAGCCAAGTGAACGTGGGACAAGATAAGAAGTCTACTTCGCCTCTCCTAACTAACATCCTGTCCAAATAAGTATTTGGATAGGAGGAAACACTATTGGTCCACGTCCACATCTCCCGCCCTGGATGCTCGACCCGAAATCTGTCGACCAGACCGCATCTAGCCATCAGATCAGCCAGGCTGGACTCGCACCTCTCCGATCCTCTAGCTCCGCCTCCTACCTTATCTATGTCGGGGTCTAAGATGGAATTCCAATCCCCCATTAGCACTACCCGCTTCCGACAATCTACAAACGCGTCAAGCTGACTGAAGAATGAGACCCTCTCACGAGCGGTGCTGGGCGCATGAACCGCAATCACCCGAAACACAGAATCTTTTACGGCAACATCGGCCACAACCAGCCTACCCACTGCATCTCTATGGACAACGTCGACCGTCGCCGACAGGGTACGTTTAACCAGCACGGAAACTCCCTTCCCCCGCGGGCTGCCATATGCTGAGAAAACCTCAAAGTCTCGGGCCAGCACCTGACAGTCCACAGAGGAAACGAAATGCGTCTCCTGAATCGCAGCGACATCCACTCCCAGGGACAAGAGGTCGTGCCGGAGGCGAGCCGCCCGGCCCGATGATCTCAAGCCCCTCGCATTCAGACTAGCCAAATTCAAAGCCATGGTACCTACCTTAAGGTGTGTTACACTCAGCTCCGAAGTCAGCCAGGGAAAGGACACCGACGTTGTGTGCAATGCTCAAGGTGGTCAGGTTTTTCATGTCCTGACCTTCTCTCACAATGCCGCCGACATCCAAAGGGTAAGTCAATTTAAGGGCCCTATAGAGTGACGGATGGACCAACACTGGGACCCTTCCCTTGCATTGTTTTGCGAGTTCCTCAAGGGAAGGGTCATTTTTCCTAATCAGTTCAATTCCCGGACCAGCCCCTTCAGCGGCTTCCAGCATTGTCCACATGTTGGTTTTGCAGGCCTCAGGAAGCCTGACGAAAGTTGTTAGCCGTGGGGCGTCCGGGAAATTAGAGGGGACATTAACGTCTTTTCCCCCTATCTGTTGGCAGTCCAGCAGAGGTTTTAAATTTTTTCTCTGCCGGTGTGGTACGCCCATTGCCACAGACAGGGGGTCTACAGAACAAAGTTCCTCTCTCGTTTCGAGGGCGAGAGTCCCTGTTGGAGTGAGTCCGTAAGTGGGAGAATCTGAAGGGTCTCTCCCCCTCCCGGGTTCATTCTTTTCTTTCTGGGATGGCGGCTCAATTTGCATTGGTGTGGGGACGAGTGTCTGTGTGGTGTCTGGTGTTGGTGTTGGTGCGGTGTCTGGTGTTGGTGTGATGTCTGGTGTTGGTGTTGGTGCGGTGTCTGGTGTTGGTGTTGGTGCAGTGTCTGGTGTTGGTGCAGTGTCTGGTGTTGGTGCGGTGTCTGATGTTGGTGTTGGTGTTGGTGCGGTGTCTGATGTTGGTGTTGGTGTTAGTGCGGTGTCTAGTGTTGGTGCAGTATGTGGTATGGGGGTGGAAGTGGGTTTTGTTGTTGTTAGAGGTGGTGTATGCTCACAGGGAGTGGGGGCTGCCTTTTCTTCCCCTTTCCTTTTCTTTTTTATTCTTTTGAATGAACCGGGGAGTGGTGAGGTTGAGTTCCTCTCCCTCTCACTAGCAGATTCATCCTCAGAGGAGCAGTGTTTTCTTCGCTTGATCCCCGTCTCAATTGGTGTGGGGACCGTTGGTTGTTGCTGCTCCTCTAATTGTTGTTTCTCCGGTTGATGCTGTTGCTTTTCTGGTTGCTGCAGCCGTTTTTGTTGCTGCTGTTCTGGCTGTTGCTGCTGCTGCTGCTGTTTTTGTTGTTGCTGCTGTTTTCGTGGCATTGTTTGTGGAATTGGCCGCGGCAGCTGATGTTGTTGCTGCGGCTGGTTCAACGGCTGGTTTGGCTGCTGCTGCTGTGTCTGCTGCCATGGCTGTTGCTGCGGCTGTTGTGGAGGCTGCTGTTGTTGTTGCTGCCTCGGTTGTTGGGTTGGTTGTGGGACGGTGGCAGATGGGATTGTGGGCTTCCGTTTCCGCCTCATTACCGTGATCCATTCCTCCCCTTTGGGCTCCTGCACAGTTTTGGGTTTCCTCGGTGCTGGGGTTGGTGCTCTGGTTGCAGGAGTTGTGACAGCCTGTTTGGACACTGGTGCTGTCTCAGAGGTTGGGACCGCCTTTAGTGTCACTTGAGTAGGATTTGACCTTTGAGGGCAGCTCTTGGCCATGTGACCCTGTTTTTGGCAAAACCAGCAGTGCGGACGATGCCCCTCCACTACTACTGTCATAGTTGCCTCCTTAAATGTCAGCTGTGCTGGTATCGCCTGGAAGCCTTCTTTCTTTAGCCTCATGGCCACAGTGTAGCTGCCCAAGTGCATGCCGGTTTTCGACCGCACTGGGGTTATTTTTTCCACCTCGCCGAACTGTGTGAAGAAGGATCCCAGGATTTCTGCTGATATTTGCATAGGTACATTGAATACCTGCACCCGGGTCCTTGTCCTGCCCTGGTATTCGGGCTTTAGTTTTGTTCTCCCATACTTAATTACCTGTAGGGAGAGTCTCTCCGCATCTTCCTTGGTGGGTAGGAGGATGTCCCACATGGCGTAGCTCCTCTGGTATGTTTAGCTTGTGTAGGAGCCCTGCCATGTCTTCCTTTTTCATCCCTAGGAGGCGGTTTTCCGGCATATCCGAGATGATGAGGGAGAGCACTCTGTCTTCGATTGCCTCCCAAGCGCCTGGCACTGGTTTAATTTCTGCCCCCTCTATGTATTGTCTGTACTTGGTCAAGTACAAGTCTCTATACTCTTGAGGGGACAGTTGCTTCTCTACAGTCTTCCCCCATGCCGACCCTCTTGTTGGTGTTGGATCTTTGGTGAGGTTGGACTGTTTTTGCTGTTCCTTGGCGGAAGGGTTGCTATTTTGAGGCGCATTTCCCTTTCCGCTTTCCTTTGGGACCGACTCTCCCTGCTCTATACTTCTTCCAGGAAATACTTCCCTTTTTGGGGAGTCGGCCTCCTGGGGAGCGTTGTCCTCTTTATTGTCCTTGGGAGCTTTTGCCCCTTTTGTTTTGGGGAGGTCTAGGCTGTATGCCCCCTCGTTTTCTTGATTTGCTCCCCTTTTGGGGCAGTAGCCCTCCTGGGGAGCACTGTCTCTCTTATCGTCCTTTGGGGCTACTGCCTCTTGATTTTTGTAGTCAGAGCGGGATGCCCTGTCCAACATTGTTTTTTCTCCCCTTTGTGGGGAGTCGCCCTCTTGGGGAGCACTGTCTCCCTTATCGTCCTTTGGGGCTACTGCCTCTTGATTTTTGTTGCCGGAACGGGATGCCCCGTCCAACATTGTTTTTTCTCCCCTTTTTGGGGAGTCGCCCTCTTGGGGAGCTGCTGGTGAGTTTTCTCCCTTCTGAGGGGCGTCCTTTGGTTTAGTGTCCGGGCGGTATGCCCCGTTGCTTTTTGCTTCCCCTGTTGGGGAGCCGTCCTCTTGGGGAGCAGTTTTTCTTGTAGTAGCCTCCTGGCTGGGGGTATCTGTATTGGTGGTCCCCGGGCTGGGGGTGTCCATTTTTGAATAAAAGCTCTCTCTTCCCTGTATAAATTCACCAAAATGAGTGACGTGGAGTCGACGTCCAAAGTGGGAGCCGACTTTGGCGCCAAAAAGAAGTGGCGCCAAAGGCGGCAAGAGGGGAGATAGAACTGAGAGAGGGAGTGGGAAGTTAGTGGAGGGAAGAGAGAAAGTGTTTCCGACCCTCCCTCGCGGGAAGGTCGTAAATTATCAGCTCGGATCCCCCCCCCCGTGGGGGAGGGGGGAGAGCAGAGAAAGACAGACAAAGTGGGGGTGCGGACAGAACGCTACCCAACAAGCTCGCCGGCCACGAGAATGTGTCGCCAGAACAACACTGCCTATCGCTGTGTATGTATCAGAGAACAGATACTACACTTTGAGATATTAAATCTTTTATTCATGTTAAAAAAATACAGAAAAAAAAATCAACGATGAACAAAAAACTTAGGCACATGGCCAACTCAAAAGGGGGGATTTTGGGGGTCGTTGGTCATCCTTGTCACTCCAGAACTAAACAAAGTCAAAAGTTTCTCCCAGCTAGTATCTTCTTTCACCATAATACCGCATTCACCCTTTCATATTGGGGGACTTCCTAGTAACTCCCAATTTTTTAAAACATTTTTTATTGACGTGTAAAAACAAAAAAGATAACAATAAAATGGTAACAATAATTCATTTGTGTCGAGGGAGGGGGAAAAAAAACAAAAAAAAAAAACAAAAAAAACAAAAGGTGATTAGTAGGACCCTCCCAACCCCGTCTAGTTGATAGACTGCCCGTTCCACTAGGTTTGTAAAAGGAACCTCGCTTCTGCGGGTCAGTCTCTAGGTGGGGATGCCCTCTAGATGGGGGTGAATGGAGAAAAGAAAATTTTGTGGGTAAGGGATGGAGGTTAGTTTGTATTTCTTTTTCTCCAAGATGGGTAAAATTTAGAGGAAGGGGTGAAAACAAAAATTGCAGGTAAGAGGGGATGGGGATCTTGGACGCTTCCTAATCGGGGAGTGATGGAACACACACTCAGCTAGCTGAGAGACTACTTGTTTAATTTAACTTTACAGAACTGCGCGTTCCACACCTAGGCGGGGAACACGTATTCAAATTTGGCTCCTCTTCGTACACACAGACTTGCCACATGTATCCATCTTCTGTCAAATGCCGCGCGATGCAGCCTTCTTCTATCACATCTGATCTTCACCCGTAGTTGGTGTTTAAAGAACGCGATCAGATCTTGATCAGAAAAAGACAACACCCCCCGGCAACCTTGCAGACGCGACGTCCAAATCACCATTCTCGCCACGGCCAGAATCGTAACGTAGACCATTTGTCTTTCCCGGTCCCACGGCGGCCTCACGTTGTCCACAACATTGGATACAGTAATTGGGTGAGGATGCTCAGGATCGATGCGAGCCGTCACCCCACTGACATACGACCAGTACTGGCGGAGTTCGCGGCAATCGAAGAAAGCGTGATCCGTAGTTTCCACAGCCGTTGTCCCACAACGGGGACAATCAGGCGACTCCAGAAACCCAGAACTGCATTGTATGTTGTTGAGTGGAAGTGCATTTCGGGCCAATCGCCAGGTCAGAGAGAACTCCGAATTGTTCAGATGACTCGAACCTGGCGCCCAGCTCCACGCGGAGCGGATCTCACTCTGCTGCCACCCCAAACGCGCGCATAGCGGGTCGTCAGCGGCCTCCTTCACTAGATCCCTGTGGAGTTCCCTACGGGTAGCAGTCACAAGGTCACTGGACCTTGGTAGTCGTTTTAGCGCGGCTCGGCACTCTTTCATGTAGGCAGATTCTCCCCGCGGCCTGCGACGGCTCTCGATGGAAGGGTCGAGAACGAGGTCGGGGAAGGCGGCAGTAACCACGGGGTGCCACGGTTGGTCCTCCTGCATATAGTGGCTCAGGAAGGCCAGCCTCTCAGCATCTCGATGACACTTCAAGTCCGGCATTCCCAAGCCTCCCTCACACGGACGTTGAATACAGACCTGTCTGCTCACCCAGTGTCTTCCTCTGTCCCAAAGGAGCGAGGACAAGAGTTCGACAAGAGCTTTTAGGTGTTGTGCAGGCAGGGGAAGTACGGCCAGTCGGTAAAGGATGAGAGGAAAGACGTAAGTGGCGCACGCCTCAGCTCTACCCTTTAAGGAAAGTTTCCTAGGAAGCCACGAATTGACTGCAGCCTCCACCTTTGACCGTACCTCCAACCAATTCTTGTCAAGCTGGAGACCCGGTCCGAACCACACGCCGAGGATCCGGACCGGGCCATCTGTCCAGCTGAAGGGCGCAGGGAGGTTTGCGTTGCCACTCCATGCGCCCAACCGCAGTCCTACCGACTTGTTGCGGTTTATCTTGGCCCCTGTAATTCTTTCGTACTGTGTGAGTGCCTCCGACACGACCTCAATGTCTCTGAAGCCCGACACGAAGATCGTGACATCATCGGCGAACGCGGATACCTTAGCAGCTGAGCCGCCAGGCAGAGCCATTCCGCGCAGGGCCGAATTTGCCTCCCCATGTCTCAGCTTGCGGAGAAGAGGCTCCAAAGCCAGGACATAAAGCAGGGGCGACAGCGGACAACCCTGACGAACCGACCGAGAGATAACAAAGGGTTTCGAGCGCTTTCCGTTGACTTGCACGACAGCCATGGGCTGTCGATACATTATGGAGATCCACTTGCAAAAGTCCGGTTTAAAACCGGCGGCCTCTAAGACAGATGCCAGGAAACGATGGTCGACCCTATCGAAAGCTTTGGACTGATCTAAGTTTATCAGCGCGGCTTCCGTGTCGTCATTTATTCCCCCCTCTAGGATCATGCGGATCAGGTGCAAGTTGTTCTGAATCGATCTCCCCTTCACAGCGTAGTTCTGTTCCGGTTCAACCAACTCGTCGATAACAACCTGCAGCCGATTCGACAGGACCTTGGCCAAAATCTTCAACTCTGTGTTTAGCAGAGTTATGGGCCTGTAGTCGTCTAACTCTTCCCCTCCATGCCCGTCACCTTTCTTCAGCAATGTTATCACTCCCTTGGTCACCTGCCCTGGGATGGATCCCTGAGCAAACCAATGGTTGAACATATCCGTCAGAAGAGGCAGAAACATGGGCGACAGCCTCAAGTACAGTTCGTATGGCAGACCATCAAGTCCTGGCGATCTGTCACAGCTGACCTGCTTCAGCGCAGTAAAGACCTCCCGCTCCGTCACCCGGCCCTCGCAACTAGCCGCTCTAGCCGCCTCGAGGCGGGGAGAGTCGGCCAAATAGTCGCTAAACTCAAGGACCGGAAGATCGGGCTGCTGCGTAAAACGCTCCTCGAAATGTTCTCGAAACCCCTCGCAGATCTCCCGAGTCGATTCCAGGGTGCGTCCATTCGGATGTTTGATTTTTGCAATGTATTTGTCCGAGCCACGCCTAGAAACCTCACGGCGCACGTCTGCATCAGAATTGACTGCTTCGTTGCCTATCTTTCTAAGCCTAGCTCTAACTACTTGGCCTTCGTAACGCTTGCTAGTCTCGCGTAGAAGGTCCTGCTTAGCTAGTTCCTGACTAACCCTATCACCCTCCCCCGTAGCCTGGGCTAGTTTCTGCTCTAGCTTCTTCTTCGTCTTGGCCTTATCTAGTGCGAGGCGCTGGGCATACTTGACGGAGAAGCTTCTGATCTTGGCTTTGAGACCTAACCACCACTTACTCCCGGTAACCGCCCCCACTAGTGCCTTTTTAATCAATTCTCTTAACTGATCTTGGAAGTCTTGTATCTCCAGAAGGGAGGTGTTTAACTTCCAGTACCCCGCTAACTTAGGCCTATTTCCTAGCTTCAGCCGGGCCATAACTAATTTATGGTCCGTCTGGCCTAGCCAAGTGAACGTGGGACAAGATAAGAAGTCTACTTCGCCTCTCCTAACTAACATCCTGTCCAAATAAGTATTTGGATAGGAGGAAACACTATTGGTCCACGTCCACATCTCCCGCCCTGGATGCTCGACCCGAAACCTGTCGACCAGACCGCATCTAGCCATCAGATCAGCCAGGCTGGACTCGCACCTCTCCGATCCTCTAGCTCCGCCTCCTACCTTATCTATGTCGGGGTCTAAGATGGAATTCCAATCCCCCATTAGCACTACCCGCTTCCGACAATCTACAAACGCGTCAAGCTGACTGAAGAATGAGACCCTCTCACGAGCGGTGCTGGGCGCATGAACCGCAATCACCCGAAACACAGAATCTTTTACGGCAACATCGGCCACAACCAGCCTACCCACTGCATCTCTATGGACAACGTCGACCGTCGCCGACAGGGTACGTTTAACCAGCACGGAAACTCCCTTCCCCCGCGGGCTGCCATATGCTGAGAAAACCTCAAAGTCTCGGGCCAGCACCTGACAGTCCACAGAGGAAACGAAATGCGTCTCCTGAATCGCAGCAACATCCACTCCCAGGGACAAGAGGTCGTGCCGGAGGCGAGCCGCCCGGCCCGATGATCTCAAGCCCCTCGCATTCAGACTAGCCAAATTCAAAGCCATGGTACCTACCTTAAGGTGTGTTACACTCAGCTCCGAAGTCAGCCGGGGAAAGGACACCGACGTTGTGTGCAATGCTCAAGGTGGTCAGGTTTTTCATGTCCTGACCTTCTCTCACAATGCCGCCGACATCCAAAGGGTAAGTCAATTTAAGGGCCCTATAGAGTGACGGATGGACCAACACTGGGACCCTTCCCTTGCATTGTTTTGCGAGTTCCTCAAGGGAAGGGTCATTTTTCCTAATCAGTTCAATTCCCGGACCAGCCCCTTCAGCGGCTTCCAGCATTGTCCACACGTTGGTTTTGCAGGCCTCAGGAAGCCTGACGAAAGTTGTTAGCCGTGGGGCGTCCGGGAAATTAGAGGGGACATTAACGTCTTTTCCCCCTATCTGTTGGCAGTCCAGCAGAGGTTTTAAATTTTTTCTCTGCCGGTGTGGTACGCCCATTGCCACAGACAGGGGGTCTACAGAACAAAGTTCCTCTCTCGTTTCGAGGGCGAGAGTCCCTGTTGGAGTGAGTCCGTAAGTGGGAGAATCTGAAGGGTCTCTCCCCCTCCCGGGTTCATTCTTTTCTTTCTGGGATGGCGGCTCAATTTGCATTGGTGTGGGGACGAGTGTCTGTGTGGTGTCTGGTGTTGGTGTTGGTGCGGTGTCTGGTGTTGGTGTGATGTCTGGTGTTGGTGTTGGTGCGGTGTCTGGTGTTGGTGTTGGTGCAGTGTCTGGTGTTGGTGCAGTGTCTGGTGTTGGTGCAGTGTCTGGTGTTGGTGCGGTGTCTGATGTTGGTGTTGGTGTTGGTGCGGTGTCTGATGTTGGTGTTGGTGTTAGTGCGGTGTCTAGTGTTGGTGCAGTATGTGGTATGGGGGTGGAAGTGGGTTGTGTTGTTGTTAGAGGTGGTGTATGCTCACAGGGAGTGGGGGCTGCCTTTTCTTCCCCTTTCCTTTTCTTTTTTATTCTTTTGAATGAACCGGGGAGTGGTGAGGTTGAGTTCCTCTCCCTCTCACTAGCAGATTCATCCTCAGAGGAGCAGTGTTTTCTTCGCTTGATCCCCGTCTCAATTGGTGTGGGGACCGTTGGTTGTTGCTGCTCCTCTAATTGTTGTTTCTCCGGTTGATGCTGTTGCTTTTCTGGTTGCTGCAGCCGTTTTTGTTGCTGCTGTTCTGGCTGTTGCTGCTGCTGCTGTTTTTGTTGTTGCTGCTGTTTTCGTGGCATTGGTTGTGGAATTGGCCGCGGCAGCTGATGTTGTTGCTGCGGCTGGTTCAACGGCTGGTTTGGCTGCTGCTGCTGTGTCTGCTGCCATGGCTGTTGCTGCGGCTGTTGTGGAGGCTGCTGTTGTTGTTGCTGCCTCGGTTGTTGGGTTGGTTGTGGGACGGTGGCAGATGGGATTGTGGGCTTCCGTTTCCGCCTCATTACCGTGATCCATTCCTCCCCTTTGGGCTCCTGCACAGTTTTGGGTTTCCTCGGTGCTGGGGTTGGTGCTCTGGTTGCAGGAGTTGTGACAGCCTGTTTGGACACTGGTGCTGTCTCAGAGGTTGGGACCGCCTTTAGTGTCACTTGAGTAGGATTTGACCTTTGAGGGCAGCTCTTGGCCATGTGACCCTGTTTTTGGCAAAACCAGCAGTGCGGACGACGCCCCTCCACTACTACTGTCATAGTTGCCTCCTTAAATGTCAGCTGTGCTGGTATCGCCTGGAAGCCTTCTTTCTTTAGCCTCATGGCCACAGTGTAGCTGCCCAAGTGCATGCCGGTTTTCGACCGCACTGGGGTTATTTTTTCCACCTCGCCGAACTGTGTGAAGAAGGATCCCAGGATTTCTGCTGATATTTGCATAGGTACATTGAATACCTGCACCCGGGTCCTTGTCCTGCCCTGGTATTCGGGCTTTAGTTTTGTTCTCCCATACTTAATTTCCTGTAGGGAGAGTCTCTCCGCATCTTCCTTGGTGGGTAGGAGGATGTCCCACATGGCGTAGCTCCTCTGGTACAGGTATAATACCGGGATGTTTAGCTTGTGTAGGAGCCCTGCCATGTCTTCCTTTTTCATCCCTAGGAGGCGGTTTTCCGGCATATCCGAGATGATGAGGGAGAGCACTCTGTCTTCGATTGCCTCCCAAGCGCCTGGCACTGGTTTAATTTCTGCCCCCTCTATGTATTGTCTGTACTTGGTCAAGTACAAGTCTCTATACTCTTGAGGGGACAGTTGCTTCTCTACAGTCTTCCCCCATGCCGACCCTCTTGTTGGTGTTGGATCTTTGGTGAGGTTGGACTGTTTTTGCTGTTCCTTGGCGGAAGGGTTGCTATTTTGAGGGGCATTTTCCTTTCCGCTTTCCTTTGGGACCGACTCTCCCTGCTCTATACTTCTTCCAGGAAATACTTCCCTTTTTGGGGAGTCGGCCTCCTGGGGAGCATTGTCCTCTTTATTGTCTTTGGGAGCTTTTGCCCCTTTTGTTTTGGGGAGGTTTAGGCTGTATGCCCCCACGTTTTCTTGATTTGCTCCCCTTTTGGGGCAGTAGCCCTCCTGGGGAGCACTGTCTCTCTTATCGTTCTTTGGGGCTACTGCCTCTTGATTTTTGTTGTCAGAGCGGGATGCCCTGTCCAACATTGTTTTTTCTCCCCTTTGTGGGGAGTCGCCCTCTTGGGGAGCACTGTCTCCCTTATCGTCCTTTGGGGCTACTGCCTCTTGATTTTTGTTGTCGGAACGGGATGCCCCGTCCAACATTGTTTTTCCTCCCCTTTGTGGGGAGTCGCCCTCTTGGGGAGCTGCTGGTGAGTTTTCTCCTTTCTGAGGGGCGTCCTTTGGTTTAGTGTCCGGGCGGTATGCCCGTTGCTTTTTGCTTCCCCTGTTGGGGAGTCGTCCTCTTGGGGAGGAGTTTTTCTTGTGGTAGCCCCCTGGCTGGGGGTATCGGTATTGGTGGTCCCCGGGCTGGGGGTGTCCATTTTTGAAAGAAGCTCTCTCTTCCCTGTATAATTCACCAAAATGAGTGACGTGGAGTCGACGTCCAAATTGGGAGCCGACTTTGGCGCCAAAAAGAAGTGGCGCCAAAGGCGGCAAGAGGGGAGATAGAACTGAGAGAGGGAGTGGGAAGTTAGTGGAGGGAAGAGAGAAAGTGTTTCCGACCCTCCCTCGCGGGAAGGTCGTAAATTATCAGCTCGGATCCCCCCCCCCGTGGGGGAGGGGGGAGAGCAGAGAAAGACAGACAAAGTGGGGGTGCGGACAGAACGCTACCCAACAAGCTCGCCGGCCACGAGAATGTGTCGCCAGAACAACACTGCCTATCGCTGTGTATGTATCAGAGAACAGATACTACACTTTGAGATATTAAATCTTTTATTCATGTTAAAAAAATACAGTAAAATTAACGGTGAACAAAAAACTTAGGCACATGGCCAACTCAAAAGGGGGGATTTTGGGGGTCGTTGGTCATCCTTGTCGCTCCAGAACTAAACAAAGTCAAAAGTTTCTCCCAGCTAGTATCTTCTTTCACCATAATACCGCATTCACCCTTTCATCTTGGGGGACGTCCTAGTAACTCCCAATTTTTAAAACATTTTTTATTGACGTGTAAAAACAAAAAAGATAACAATAATTCATTTGTGTCGAGGGAGGGGGAAGAAAAAACAAAAGGTGATTAGTAGGACCCTCCCAACCCCGTCTAGTTGATAGACTGCCCGTTCCACTAGGTTTGTAAAAGGAACCTCGCTTCTGCGGGTCAGTCTCTAGGTGGGGATGCCCTCTAGATGGGGGTGAATGGAGAAAAGAAAATTTTGTGGGTAAGGGATGGAGGTTAGTTTGTATTTCTTTTTCTCCAAGATGGGTAAAATTTAGAGGAAGGGGTGAAAAACAAAAATTGCAGGTAAGAGGGGATGGGGATCTTGGAGGCTTCCTAATCGGGGAGGGATGGAACACACACTCAGCTAGCTGAGAGACTACTTGTTTAATTTAACTTTACAGAACTGCGCGTTCCACACCTAGGCGGGGAACACGTATTCGAATTTGGCTCCTCTTCGTACACACAGACTTGCCACATGTATCCATCTTCTGTCAAATGCCGCGCGATGCAGCCTTCTTCTATCACATCTGATCTTCACCCGTAGTTGGTGTTTAAAGAACGCGATCAGATCTTGATCAGAAAAAGACAACACCCCCCGGCAACCTTGCAGACGCGACGTCCAAATCACCATTCTCGCCACGGCCAGAATCGTAACGTAGACCATTTGTCTTTCCCGGTCCCACGGCGGCCTCACGTTGTCCACAACATTGGATACAGTAATTGGGCGAGGATGCTCAGGATCGATGCGAGCCGTCACCCCACTGACATACGACCAGTACTGGCGGAGTTCGCGGCAATCAAAGAAAGCGTGATCCGTAGTTTCCACAGCCGTTGTCCCACAACGGGGACAATCGGGCGACTCCAGAAACCCAGAACTGCATTGTATGTTGTTGAGTGGAAGTGCATTTCGGGCCAATCGCCAGGTCAGAGAGAACTCCGAATTGTTCAGATGACTCGAACCTGGCGCCCAGCTCCACGCGGAGCGGATCTCACTCTGCTGCCACCCCAAACGCGCGCATAGCGGGTCGTCAGCGGCCTCCCTCACTAGATCCCTGTGGAGTTCCCTACGGGTAGCAGTCACAAGGTCACTGGACCTTGGTAGTCGTTTTAGCGCGGCTCGGCACTCTTTCATGTAGGCAGATTCTCCCCGCGGCCTGCGACGGCTCTCGATGGAAGGGTCGAGAACGAGGTCGGGGAAGGCGGCAGTAACCACGGGGTGCCACGGTTGGTCCTCCTGCATATAGTTGCTCAGGAAGGCCAGTCTCTCAGCATCTCGATGACACTTCAAGTCCGGCATTCCCAAGCCTCCCTCACACGGACGTTGAATACAGACCTGTCTGCTCACCCAGTGTCTTCCTCTGTCCCAAAGGAGCGAGGACAAGAGTTCGACGAGAGCTTTTAGGTGTTGTGCAGGCAGGGGAAGTACGGCCAGTCGGTAAAGGATGAGAGGAAAGACGTAAGTGGCGCACGCCTCAGCTCTACCCTTTAAGGAAAGTTTCCTAGGAAGCCACGAACTGACTGCAGCCTCCACCTTTGACCGTACCTCCAACCAATTCTTGTCAAGCTGGAGACCCGGTCCGAACCACACGCCGAGGATCCGGACCGGGCCATCTGTCCAGCTGAAGGGCGCAGGGAGGTTTGCGTTGCCACTCCATGCGCCCAACCGCAGTCCTACCGACTTGTTGCGGTTTATCTTGGCCCCTGTAATTCTTTCGTACTGTGTGAGTGCCTCCGACACGACCTCAATGTCTCTGGAGCCCGACACGAAGATCGTGACATCATCGGCGAACGCGGATACCTTGGCAGCTGAGCCGCCAGGCAGAGCCATTCCGCGCAGGGCCGAATTTGCCTCCCCATGTCTCAGCTTGCGGAGAAGAGGCTCCAAAGCCAGGACATAAAGCAGGGGCGACAGCGGACAACCCTGACGAACCGACCGAGAGATAACAAAGGGTTTCGAGCGCTTTCCGTTCACTTGCACGACAGCCATGGGCTGCCGATACATTATGGAGATCCACTTGCAAAAGTCCGGTTTAAAACCGGCGGCCTCTAAGACAGATGCCAGGAAACGATGGTCGACCCTATCGAAAGCTTTGGACTGATCTAAGTTTATCAGCGCGGCTTCTGTGTCGTCATCTATTCCCCCCTCTAGGATCATGCGGATCAGGTGCAAGTTGTTCTGAATCGATCTCCCCTTCACAGCGTAGTTCTGTTCTGGTTCAACCAACTCGTCGATAACAACCTGCAGCCGATTCGACAGGACCTTGGCCAAAATCTTCAACTCTGTGTTTAGCAGAGTTATGGGCCTGTAGTCATCTAACTCTTCCCCTCCATGCCCGTCACCTTTCTTCAGCAATGTGATCACTCCCTTGGTCACCTGCCCTGGGATGGATCCCTGAGCAAACCAATGGTTGAACATATCCGTCAGAAGAGGCAGAAACATGGGCGACAGCCTCAAGTACAGTTCGTATGGCAGACCATCAAGTCCTGGCGATCTGTCACAGCTGACCTGCTTCAGCGCAGTAAAGACCTCCTGCTCCGTCACCCGGCCCTCGCAACCAGCCGCTCTAGCCGCCTCGAGGCGGGGAGAGTCGGCCAAATAGTCGCTAAACTCAAGGACCGGAAGATCGGGCTGCTGCGTAAAACGCTCCTCGAAATGTTCTCGAAACCCCTCGCAGATCTCCCGAGTCGATTCCAGGGTGCGTCCATTCGGATGTTTGATTTTTGCAATATATTTGTCCGAGCCACGCCTAGAAACCTCACGGCGCACGTCTGCATCAGAATTGACTGCTTCGTTGCCTATCTTTCTAAGCCTAGCTCTAACTACTTGGCCTTCGTAACGCTCGCTAGTCTCGCGTAGAAGGTCCTGCTTAGCTAGTTCCTGACTAACCCTATCACCCTCCCCGGTAGCCTGGGCTAGTTTCTGCTCTAGCTTCTTCTTCGTCTTGGCCTTATCTAGTGCGAGGCGCTGGGCATACTTGACGGAGAAGCTTCTGATCTTGGCTTTGAGACCTAACCACCACTTACTCCCGGTAACCGCCCCCACTAGTGCCTTTTTAATCAATTCTCTTAACTGATCTTGGAAGTCTTGTCTCTCCAGAAGGGAGGTGTTTAACTTCCAGTACCCCGCTAACTTAGGCCTATTTCCTAGCTTCAGCCGGGCCATAACTAATTTATGGTCCGTCTGGCCTAGCCAAGTGAACGTGGGACAAGATAAGAAGTCTACTTCGCCTCTCCTAACTAACATCCTGTCCAAATAAGTATTTGGATAGGAGGAAACACTATTGGTCCACGTCCACATCTCCCGCCCTGGATGCTCGACCCGAAACCTGTCGACCAGACCGCATCTAGCCATCAGATCAGCCAGGCTGGACTCGCACCTCTCCGATCCTCTAGCTCCGCCTCCTACCTTATCTATGTCGGGGTCTAAGATGGAATTCCAATCCCCCATTAGCACTACCCGCTTCCGACAATCTACAAACGCGTCAAGCTGACTGAAGAATGAGACCCTCTCACGAGCGGTGCTGGGCGCATGAACCGCAATCACCCGAAACACAGAATCTTTTACGGCAACATCGGCCACAACCAGCCTACCCACTGCATCTCTATGGACAACGTCGACCGTCGCCGACAGGGTACGTTTAACCAGCACGGAAACTCCCTTCCCCCGCGGGCTGCCATATGCTGAGAAAACCTCAAAGTCTCTGGCCAGCACCTGACAGTCCACAGAGGAAACGAAATGCGTCTCCTGAATCGCAGCGACATCCACTCCCAGGGACAAGAGGTCGTGCCGGAGGCGAGCCGCCCGGCCCGATGATCTCAAGCCCCTCGCATTCAGACTAGCCAAATTCAAAGCCATGGTACCTACCTTAAGGTGTGTTACACTCAGCTCCGAAGTCAGCCGGGGAAAGGACACCGACGTTGTGTGCAATGCTCAAGGTGGTCAGGTTTTTCATGTCCTGACCTTCTCTCACAATGCCGCCGACATCCAAAGGGTAGGTCAATTTAAGGGCCCTATAGAGTGACGGATGGACCAACACTGGGACCCTTCCCTTGCATTGTTTTGACAGTTCATCAAGAGAAGGGTCATTTTTTTTAACCAGTTCAATTCCCGGAAACGCCCCTTCAGCGGCCTGCAGCCTTGTCCACAAGTTGGTCTTGCAGGCCTCTGGAGTTCTGACAAAGGTTATTAGGAGTGGGGCGTCCGGGAAATTTGAGGGGATATTTACATCTTTCCCCTCTATCTGTTTGTAATCGAGCAGAGGTTTTAAGTTTTTCCTCTGCCGATGGGAAATGTCTGTGGCCACAGATAGAGGGTCTACATAACATAGTTCCTCAGGGGCAAGGACCTTTGGTCTGCAAGAGGCAGAGGAGTCTCTCCTCTCCCTCGGTTCATTCTTTTCATTTTCTTTTTGGGGTAGTGGCTCAGTTTGCCTTGGTGTGGGGACGGGTGTTTGTGTGGTGCCTGGTGTTGGTGTTGGTGTTGGTGCAGTGTTTGGTGTTGGTGCGGTGTCTGGTGTTGGTGTTGGTGCGGTGTCTGGTGTTGGTGTGGTGTCTCGTGTTGGTGCGGTGTCTGGTGTTAGTGCGGTGTCTGGTGTTGGTGCGGTGTCTGGTGTTGTTGCAGTGTGTGGTTTGGGGGTGGAAGTGGATTTTGTTGTTAGGGGTGGTGTATGTTCACAGGGAGTGGGGGCCACCTTTTCTTCCTCTTTTCTTCTTTTGTTTTTCTTTTTCATTCTTTCGAATGAACCGGGGAGAGGTGAGGTTGAGTTCCTCTCCCTCTCACTTGCGGATTCATCCTCAGAGGAGCAGTCTTTTCTCCGCTTGATCCCCGTCTCGATTGGTGTGGGGACCGTTGGTTGTGTCTGCTCCTCTATTTGCTGCTGCAGCTGTTTTTGTTGTTGCTGCTCTCGCTGGTGTCGTTGCTGCTGCTGCTTCTGCTGCACTTGCTGATTTTGCTGTTGCAGTAGTTGCTGCTGCAGTTGTTTCCGCGGCATTGGCTGCGGTGGCTGTTGTTGTTTCTGCATTTGCAGAGGCTCCTGCCTCGATTTTTGGGCTGGTGGTGGGACGGTGGCAGAAGGGATTAAGTGTTTCCGCTTTTGTCTCACTACCGTGCTCCATTCTTCCCCCTTGGCCTCCTGGGTGGTTTGAGTTTTCCTTGGAGCTGGGGTTGGTGCTGCAGTTGCAGGGGTTGTTGCCGCCTGTTTTGGTGCGGGCGTTGTCTCAGTGGATGTGACCGCCTTTTGGGTTATTGGATTAGGGGTTACCCTTTGGGGGCAACTCCTAGCCATGTGGCCCTGCTTTTGGCAGAACCAACAGTGTGGACGACGGCCCTCCACCACTACCGTTATGCTGGCGTCTTTGTATGTCAGCAGCGGTGGTATTGCCTGAAAACCTTTCCTCTTCAGCCTCATTGCTATTGTGTAGCAGCCCAGGTGAGTCCCAGTTTTTGACCGTATTGGGGTCACCTGTTCTACCTCACCGTACTGGCTGAAGAGGCATCCTAATACTTCCGCAGGTATTTGGGTTGGCACATTAAATACCTGCACCCGAGTCCTTCTCTTGCCCTGGTATTCAGGTGTTAGTTTGACTCTCCCATGCTTTATTTCTTGGAGGGAGAGTCTCTCTGCATCTTCCTTGGTGGGTAGGAGGATGTCCCACATGGCGTAGCTCCTCTGGTACAGGTATAATACCGGGATATTTAGCTTATGTAGGAGCCCTGCCATGTCTTCCTTTTTCATCCCTAGGAGGCGGTTTTCCGGCATATCCGAGATGATGAGGGAGAGCACTCTGTCTTCGATTGCCTCCCAAGCGCCTGGCACTGGTTTAATTTCTGCCCCCTCTATGTATTGTCTGTACTTGGTCAAGTACAAGTCTTTATACTCTTGAGGGGACAGTTGCTTCTCTACAGTCTTCCCCCATGCCAACCCTCTTGTTGGTGTTGGATCTTTGGTGAGGTTGGACTGTTTTTGCTGTTCCTTGGCGGAAGGGTTGCTATTTTGAGGGGCATTTCCCTTTCCGCTTTCCTTTGGGACCGACTCTCCCTGCTCTATACTTCTTCCAGGAAATACTTCCCTTTTTGGGGAGTCGGCCTCCTGGGGAGCATTGTTCTTGGGAGCTTTTGCCCCTTTTGTTTTGGGGAGGTTTAGGCTGTATGCCCCCTCGTTTTCTTGATTTGCTCCCCTTTTGGGGCAGTAGCCCTCCTGGGGAGCACTGTCTCTCTTATCGTCCTTTGGGGCTACTGCCTCTTGATTTTTGTTGTCAGAGCGGGATGCCCTGTCCAACATTGTTTTTTCTCCCCTTTGTGGGGAGTCGCCCTCTTGGGGAGCTGCTGGTGAGTTTTCTCCCTTCTGGGGGGCGTCATTCGGTTTCGTGTCCGGGCGGTATGCCCCGTTGCTTTTTGCTTCCCCTGTTGGGGAGCCGTCCTCTTGGGGAGCAGTTTTTCTTGTGGTAGCCTCCTGGCTGGGGGTATCTGTATTGGTGGTCCCCGGGCTGGGGGTGTCCATTTTTGAAAAAAGCTCTCTCTCTTCTGTATAATTCACCAAAATGAGTGACGTGGAGTCGGCGTCCAAATTGGGAGCCGACTTTGGCGCCAAAAAGAAGTGGCGCCAAAGGCGGCAAGAGGGGAGATAGAACTGAGAGAGGGAGTGGGAGGTTAGTGGAGGGAAGAGAGAAAGTGTTTCCGACCCTCCCTCGCGGGAAGGTCGTAAATTATCAGCTCGGATCCCCCCCCGTGGGGGAGGGGGGAGAGCAGAGAAAGACAGACAAAGTGGGGGTGCGGACAGAACGCTACCCAACAAGCTCTCCGGGCACGAGAATGTGTCGCCAGAACACGACTGCCTATCGCTGTGTATGTATCAGAGAACAGATACTACACTTTGAGATATTAAATCTTTTATTCATGTTAAAAAAAATACAGTAAAATTAACGGTGAACAAAAAACTTAGGCACATGGCCAACTCAAAAGAGGGGATTTTGGGGGTCGTTGGTCATCCTTGTCGCTCCAGAACTAAACAAAGTCAAAAGTTTCTCCCAGCTAGTATCTTCTTTCACCATAATACCGCATTCACCCTTTCATCTTGGGGGACGTCCTAGTAACTCCCAATTTTTAAAACATTTTTTATTGACGTGTAAAAACAAAAAAGATAACAATAAAATGGTAACAATAATTCATTTGTGTCGAGGGAGGGGGAAGAAAAAACAAAAGGTGATTAGTAGGACCCTCCCAACCCCGTCTAGTTGATAGACTGCCCGTTCCACTAGGTTTGTAAAAGGAACCTCGCTTCTGCGGGTCAGTCTCTAGGTGGGGATGCCCTCTAGATGGGGGTGAATGGAGAAAAGAAAATTTTGTGGGTAAGGGATGGAGGTTAGTTTGTATTTCTTTTTCTCCAAGATGGGTAAAATTTAGAGGAAGGGGTGAAAAACAAAAATTGCAGGTAAGAGGGGATGGGGATCTTGGAGGCTTCCTAATCGGGGAGGGATGGAACACACACTCAGCTAGCTGAGAGACTACTTGTTTAATTTAACTTTACAGAACTGCGCGTTCCACACCTAGGCGGGGAACACGTATTCGAATTTGGCTCCTCTTCGTACACACAGACTTGCCACATGTATCCATCTTCTGTCAAATGCCGCGCGATGCAGCCTTCTTCTATCACATCTGATCTTCACCCGTAGTTGGTGTTTAAAGAACGCGATCAGATCTTGATCAGAAAAAGACAACACCCCCCGGCAACCTTGCAGACGCGACGTCCAAATCACCATTCTCGCCACGGCCAGAATCGTAACGTAGACCATTTGTCTTTCCCGGTCCCACGGCGGCCTCACGTTGTCCACAACATTGGATACAGTAATTGGGCGAGGATGCTCAGGATCGATGCGAGCCGTCACCCCACTGACATACGACCAGTACTGGCGGAGTTCGCGGCAATCAAAGAAAGCGTGATCCGTAGTTTCCACAGCCGTTGTCCCACAACGGGGACAATCGGGCGACTCCAGAAACCCAGAACTGCATTGTATGTTGTTGAGTGGAAGTGCATTTCGGGCCAATCGCCAGGTCAGAGAGAACTCCGAATTGTTCAGATGACTCGAACCTGGCGCCCAGCTCCACGCGGAGCGGATCTCACTCTGCTGCCACCCCAAACGCGCGCATAGCGGGTCGTCAGCGGCCTCCCTCACTAGATCCCTGTGGAGTTCCCTACGGGTAGCAGTCACAAGGTCACTGGACCTTGGTAGTCGTTTTAGCGCGGCTCGGCACTCTTTCATGTAGGCAGATTCTCCCCGCGGCCTGCGACGGCTCTCGATGGAAGGGTCGAGAACGAGGTCGGGGAAGGCGGCAGTAACCACGGGGTGCCACGGTTGGTCCTCCTGCATATAGTTGCTCAGGAAGGCCAGTCTCTCAGCATCTCGATGACACTTCAAGTCCGGCATTCCCAAGCCTCCCTCACACGGACGTTGAATACAGACCTGTCTGCTCACCCAGTGTCTTCCTCTGTCCCAAAGGAGCGAGGACAAGAGTTCGACGAGAGCTTTTAGGTGTTGTGCAGGCAGGGGAAGTACGGCCAGTCGGTAAAGGATGAGAGGAAAGACGTAAGTGGCGCACGCCTCAGCTCTACCCTTTAAGGAAAGTTTCCTAGGAAGCCACGAACTGACTGCAGCCTCCACCTTTGACCGTACCTCCAACCAATTCTTGTCAAGCTGGAGACCCGGTCCGAACCACACGCCGAGGATCCGGACCGGGCCATCTGTCCAGCTGAAGGGCGCAGGGAGGTTTGCGTTGCCACTCCATGCGCCCAACCGCAGTCCTACCGACTTGTTGCGGTTTATCTTGGCCCCTGTAATTCTTTCGTACTGTGTGAGTGCCTCCGACACGACCTCAATGTCTCTGGAGCCCGACACGAAGATCGTGACATCATCGGCGAACGCGGATACCTTGGCAGCTGAGCCGCCAGGCAGAGCCATTCCGCGCAGGGCCGAATTTGCCTCCCCATGTCTCAGCTTGCGGAGAAGAGGCTCCAAAGCCAGGACATAAAGCAGGGGCGACAGCGGACAACCCTGACGAACCGACCGAGAGATAACAAAGGGTTTCGAGCGCTTTCCGTTCACTTGCACGACAGCCATGGGCTGCCGATACATTATGGAGATCCACTTGCAAAAGTCCGGTTTAAAACCGGCGGCCTCTAAGACAGATGCCAGGAAACGATGGTCGACCCTATCGAAAGCTTTGGACTGATCTAAGTTTATCAGCGCGGCTTCTGTGTCGTCATCTATTCCCCCCTCTAGGATCATGCGGATCAGGTGCAAGTTGTTCTGAATCGATCTCCCCTTCACAGCGTAGTTCTGTTCTGGTTCAACCAACTCGTCGATAACAACCTGCAGCCGATTCGACAGGACCTTGGCCAAAATCTTCAACTCTGTGTTTAGCAGAGTTATGGGCCTGTAGTCATCTAACTCTTCCCCTCCATGCCCGTCACCTTTCTTCAGCAATGTGATCACTCCCTTGGTCACCTGCCCTGGGATGGATCCCTGAGCAAACCAATGGTTGAACATATCCGTCAGAAGAGGCAGAAACATGGGCGACAGCCTCAAGTACAGTTCGTATGGCAGACCATCAAGTCCTGGCGATCTGTCACAGCTGACCTGCTTCAGCGCAGTAAAGACCTCCTGCTCCGTCACCCGGCCCTCGCAACCAGCCGCTCTAGCCGCCTCGAGGCGGGGAGAGTCGGCCAAATAGTCGCTAAACTCAAGGACCGGAAGATCGGGCTGCTGCGTAAAACGCTCCTCGAAATGTTCTCGAAACCCCTCGCAGATCTCCCGAGTCGATTCCAGGGTGCGTCCATTCGGATGTTTGATTTTTGCAATATATTTGTCCGAGCCACGCCTAGAAACCTCACGGCGCACGTCTGCATCAGAATTGACTGCTTCGTTGCCTATCTTTCTAAGCCTAGCTCTAACTACTTGGCCTTCGTAACGCTCGCTAGTCTCGCGTAGAAGGTCCTGCTTAGCTAGTTCCTGACTAACCCTATCACCCTCCCCGGTAGCCTGGGCTAGTTTCTGCTCTAGCTTCTTCTTCGTCTTGGCCTTATCTAGTGCGAGGCGCTGGGCATACTTGACGGAGAAGCTTCTGATCTTGGCTTTGAGACCTAACCACCACTTACTCCCGGTAACCGCCCCCACTAGTGCCTTTTTAATCAATTCTCTTAACTGATCTTGGAAGTCTTGTCTCTCCAGAAGGGAGGTGTTTAACTTCCAGTACCCCGCTAACTTAGGCCTATTTCCTAGCTTCAGCCGGGCCATAACTAATTTATGGTCCGTCTGGCCTAGCCAAGTGAACGTGGGACAAGATAAGAAGTCTACTTCGCCTCTCCTAACTAACATCCTGTCCAAATAAGTATTTGGATAGGAGGAAACACTATTGGTCCACGTCCACATCTCCCGCCCTGGATGCTCGACCCGAAACCTGTCGACCAGACCGCATCTAGCCATCAGATCAGCCAGGCTGGACTCGCACCTCTCCGATCCTCTAGCTCCGCCTCCTACCTTATCTATGTCGGGGTCTAAGATGGAATTCCAATCCCCCATTAGCACTACCCGCTTCCGACAATCTACAAACGCGTCAAGCTGACTGAAGAATGAGACCCTCTCACGAGCGGTGCTGGGCGCATGAACCGCAATCACCCGAAACACAGAATCTTTTACGGCAACATCGGCCACAACCAGCCTACCCACTGCATCTCTATGGACAACGTCGACCGTCGCCGACAGGGTACGTTTAACCAGCACGGAAACTCCCTTCCCCCGCGGGCTGCCATATGCTGAGAAAACCTCAAAGTCTCGGGCCAGCACCTGACAGTCCACAGAGGAAACGAAATGCGTCTCCTGAATCGCAGCGACATCCACTCCCAGGGACAAGAGGTCGTGCCGGAGGCGAGCCGCCCGGCCCGATGATCTCAAGCCCCTCGCATTCAGACTAGCCAAATTCAAAGCCATGGTACCTACCTTAAGGTGTGTTACACTCAGCTCCGAAGTCAGCCGGGGAAAGGACACCGACGTTGTGTGCAATGCTCAAGGTGGTCAGGTTTTTCATGTCCTGACCTTCTCTCACAATGCCGCCGACATCCAAAGGGTAGGTCAATTTAAGGGCCCTATAGAGTGACGGATGGACCAACACTGGGACCCTTCCCTTGCATTGTTTTGACAGTTCATCAAGAGAAGGGTCATTTTTTTTAACCAGTTCAATTCCCGGAAACGCCCCTTCAGCGGCCTGCAGCCTTGTCCACAAGTTGGTCTTGCAGGCCTCTGGAGTTCTGACAAAGGTTATTAGGAGTGGGGCGTCCGGGAAATTTGAGGGGATATTTACATCTTTCCCCTCTATCTGTTTGTAATCGAGCAGAGGTTTTAAGTTTTTCCTCTGCCGATGGGAAATGTCTGTGGCCACAGATAGAGGGTCTACATAACATAGTTCCTCAGGGGCAAGGACCTTTGGTCTGCAAGAGGCAGAGGAGTCTCTCCTCTCCCTCGGTTCATTCTTTTCATTTTCTTTTTGGGGTAGTGGCTCAGTTTGCCTTGGTGTGGGGACGGGTGTTTGTGTGGTGCCTGGTGTTGGTGTTGGTGTTGGTGCAGTGTTTGGTGTTGGTGCGGTGTCTGGTGTTGGTGTTGGTGCGGTGTCTGGTGTTGGTGTGGTGTCTCGTGTTGGTGCGGTGTCTGGTGTTAGTGCGGTGTCTGGTGTTGGTGCGGTGTCTGGTGTTGTTGCAGTGTGTGGTTTGGGGGTGGAAGTGGATTTTGTTGTTAGGGGTGGTGTATGTTCACAGGGAGTGGGGGCCACCTTTTCTTCCTCTTTTCTTCTTTTGTTTTTCTTTTTCATTCTTTCGAATGAACCGGGGAGAGGTGAGGTTGAGTTCCTCTCCCTCTCACTTGCGGATTCATCCTCAGAGGAGCAGTCTTTTCTCCGCTTGATCCCCGTCTCGATTGGTGTGGGGACCGTTGGTTGTGTCTGCTCCTCTATTTGCTGCTGCAGCTGTTTTTGTTGTTGCTGCTCTCGCTGGTGTCGTTGCTGCTGCTGCTTCTGCTGCACTTGCTGATTTTGCTGTTGCAGTAGTTGCTGCTGCAGTTGTTTCCGCGGCATTGGCTGCGGTGGCTGTTGTTGTTTCTGCATTTGCAGAGGCTCCTGCCTCGATTTTTGGGCTGGTGGTGGGACGGTGGCAGAAGGGATTAAGTGTTTCCGCTTTTGTCTCACTACCGTACTCCATTCTTCCCCCTTGGCCTCCTGGGTGGTTTGAGTTTTCCTTGGAGCTGGGGTTGGTGCTGCAGTTGCAGGGGTTGTTGCCGCCTGTTTTGGTGCGGGCGTTGTCTCAGTGGATGTGACCGCCTTTTGGGTTATTGGATTAGGGGTTACCCTTTGGGGGCAACTCCTAGCCATGTGGCCCTGCTTTTGGCAGAACCAACAGTGTGGACGACGGCCCTCCACCACTACCGTTATGCTGGCGTCTTTGTATGTCAGCAGCGGTGGTATTGCCTGAAAACCTTTCCTCTTCAGCCTCATTGCTATTGTGTAGCAGCCCAGGTGAGTCCCAGTTTTTGACCGTATTGGGGTCACCTGTTCTACCTCACCGTACTGGCTGAAGAGGCATCCTAATACTTCCGCAGGTATTTGGGTTGGCACATTAAATACCTGCACCCGAGTCCTTCTCTTGCCCTGGTATTCAGGTGTTAGTTTGACTCTCCCATGCTTTATTTCTTGGAGGGAGAGTCTCTCTGCATCTTCCTTGGTGGGTAGGAGGATGTCCCACATGGCGTAGCTCCTCTGGTACAGGTATAATACCGGGATATTTAGCTTATGTAGGAGCCCTGCCATGTCTTCCTTTTTCATCCCTAGGAGGCGGTTTTCCGGCATATCCGAGATGATGAGGGAGAGCACTCTGTCTTCGATTGCCTCCCAAGCGCCTGGCACTGGTTTAATTTCTGCCCCCTCTATGTATTGTCTGTACTTGGTCAAGTACAAGTCTTTATACTCTTGAGGGGACAGTTGCTTCTCTACAGTCTTCCCCCATGCCAACCCTCTTGTTGGTGTTGGATCTTTGGTGAGGTTGGACTGTTTTTGCTGTTCCTTGGCGGAAGGGTTGCTATTTTGAGGGGCATTTCCCTTTCCGCTTTCCTTTGGGACCGACTCTCCCTGCTCTATACTTCTTCCAGGAAATACTTCCCTTTTTGGGGAGTCGGCCTCCTGGGGAGCATTGTCCTTGGGAGCTTTTGCCCCTTTTGTTTTGGGGAGGTTTAGGCTGTATGCCCCCTCGTTTTCTTGATTTGCTCCCCTTTTGGGGCAGTAGCCCTCCTGGGGAGCACTGTCTCTCTTATCGTCCTTTGGGGCTACTGCCTCTTGATTTTTGTTGTCAGAGCGGGATGCCCTGTCCAACATTGTTTTTTCTCCCCTTTGTGGGGAGTCGCCCTCTTGGGGAGCTGCTGGTGAGTTTTCTCCCTTCTGGGGGGCGTCCTTCGGTTTCGTGTCCGGGCGGTATGCCCCGTTGCTTTTTGCTTCCCCTGTTGGGGAGCCGTCCTCTTGGGGAGCAGTTTTTCTTGTGGTAGCCTCCTGGGTGGGGGTATCTGTATTGGTGGTCCCCGGGCTGGGGGTGTCCATTTTTGAAAAAAGCTCTCTCTCTTCTGTATAATTCACCAAAATGAGTGACGTGGAGTCGGCGTCCAAATTGGGAGCCGACTTTGGCGCCAAAAAGAAGTGGCGCCAAAGGCGGCAAGAGGGGAGATAGAACTGAGAGAGGGAGTGGGAGGTTAGTGGAGGGAAGAGAGAAAGTGTTTCCGACCCTCCCTCGCGGGAAGGTCGTAAATTATCAGCTCGGATCCCCCCCCGTGGGGGAGGGGGGAGAGCAGAGAAAGACAGACAAAGTGGGGGTGCGGACAGAACGCTACCCAACAAGCTCTCCGGGCACGAGAATGTGTCGCCAGAACACGACTCAGAGAACAGATACTACACTTTGAGATATTAAATCTTTTATTCATGTTAAAAAAATACAGTAAAATTAACGGTGAACAAAAAACTTAGGCACATGGCCAACTCAAAAGGGGGGATTTTGGGGGTCGTTGGTCATCCTTGTCGCTCCAGAACTAAACAAAGTCAAAAGTTTCTCCCAGCTAGTATCTTCTTTCACCATAATACCGCATTCACCCTTTCATCTTGGGGGACGTCCTAGTAACTCCCAATTTTTAAAACATTTTTTATTGACGTGTAAAAACAAAAAAGATAACAATAAAATGGTAACAATAATTCATTTGTGTCGAGGGAGGGGGAAGAAAAAACAAAAGGTGATTAGTAGGACCCTCCCAACCCCGTCTAGTTGATAGACTGCCCGTTCCACTAGGTTTGTAAAAGGAACCTCGCTTCTGCGGGTCAGTCTCTAGGTGGGGATGCCCTCTAGATGGGGGTGAATGGAGAAAAGAAAATTTTGTGGGTAAGGGATGGAGGTTAGTTTGTATTTCTTTTTCTCCAAGATGGGTAAAATTTAGAGGAAGGGGTGAAAAACAAAAATTGCAGGTAAGAGGGGATGGGGATCTTGGAGGCTTCCTAATCGGGGAGGGATGGAACACACACTCAGCTAGCTGAGAGACTACTTGTTTAATTTAACTTTACAGAACTGCGCGTTCCACACCTAGGCGGGGAACACGTATTCGAATTTGGCTCCTCTTCGTACACACAGACTTGCCACATGTATCCATCTTCTGTCAAATGCCGCGCGATGCAGCCTTCTTCTATCACATCTGATCTTCACCCGTAGTTGGTGTTTAAAGAACGCGATCAGATCTTGATCAGAAAAAGACAACACCCCCCGGCAACCTTGCAGACGCGACGTCCAAATCACCATTCTCGCCACGGCCAGAATCGTAACGTAGACCATTTGTCTTTCCCGGTCCCACGGCGGCCTCACGTTGTCCACAACATTGGATACAGTAATTGGGCGAGGATGCTCAGGATCGATGCGAGCCGTCACCCCACTGACATACGACCAGTACTGGCGGAGTTCGCGGCAATCAAAGAAAGCGTGATCCGTAGTTTCCACAGCCGTTGTCCCACAACGGGGACAATCGGGCGACTCCAGAAACCCAGAACTGCATTGTATGTTGTTGAGTGGAAGTGCATTTCGGGCCAATCGCCAGGTCAGAGAGAACTCCGAATTGTTCAGATGACTCGAACCTGGCGCCCAGCTCCACGCGGAGCGGATCTCACTCTGCTGCCACCCCAAACGCGCGCATAGCGGGTCGTCAGCGGCCTCCCTCACTAGATCCCTGTGGAGTTCCCTACGGGTAGCAGTCACAAGGTCACTGGACCTTGGTAGTCGTTTTAGCGCGGCTCGGCACTCTTTCATGTAGGCAGATTCTCCCCGCGGCCTGCGACGGCTCTCGATGGAAGGGTCGAGAACGAGGTCGGGGAAGGCGGCAGTAACCACGGGGTGCCACGGTTGGTCCTCCTGCATATAGTTGCTCAGGAAGGCCAGTCTCTCAGCATCTCGATGACACTTCAAGTCCGGCATTCCCAAGCCTCCCTCACACGGACGTTGAATACAGACCTGTCTGCTCACCCAGTGTCTTCCTCTGTCCCAAAGGAGCGAGGACAAGAGTTCGACGAGAGCTTTTAGGTGTTGTGCAGGCAGGGGAAGTACGGCCAGTCGGTAAAGGATGAGAGGAAAGACGTAAGTGGCGCACGCCTCAGCTCTACCCTTTAAGGAAAGTTTCCTAGGAAGCCACGAACTGACTGCAGCCTCCACCTTTGACCGTACCTCCAACCAATTCTTGTCAAGCTGGAGACCCGGTCCGAACCACACGCCGAGGATCCGGACCGGGCCATCTGTCCAGCTGAAGGGCGCAGGGAGGTTTGCGTTGCCACTCCATGCGCCCAACCGCAGTCCTACCGACTTGTTGCGGTTTATCTTGGCCCCTGTAATTCTTTCGTACTGTGTGAGTGCCTCCGACACGACCTCAATGTCTCTGGAGCCCGACACGAAGATCGTGACATCATCGGCGAACGCGGATACCTTGGCAGCTGAGCCGCCAGGCAGAGCCATTCCGCGCAGGGCCGAATTTGCCTCCCCATGTCTCAGCTTGCGGAGAAGAGGCTCCAAAGCCAGGACATAAAGCAGGGGCGACAGCGGACAACCCTGACGAACCGACCGAGAGATAACAAAGGGTTTCGAGCGCTTTCCGTTCACTTGCACGACAGCCATGGGCTGCCGATACATTATGGAGATCCACTTGCAAAAGTCCGGTTTAAAACCGGCGGCCTCTAAGACAGATGCCAGGAAACGATGGTCGACCCTATCGAAAGCTTTGGACTGATCTAAGTTTATCAGCGCGGCTTCTGTGTCGTCATCTATTCCCCCCTCTAGGATCATGCGGATCAGGTGCAAGTTGTTCTGAATCGATCTCCCCTTCACAGCGTAGTTCTGTTCTGGTTCAACCAACTCGTCGATAACAACCTGCAGCCGATTCGACAGGACCTTGGCCAAAATCTTCAACTCTGTGTTTAGCAGAGTTATGGGCCTGTAGTCATCTAACTCTTCCCCTCCATGCCCGTCACCTTTCTTCAGCAATGTGATCACTCCCTTGGTCACCTGCCCTGGGATGGATCCCTGAGCAAACCAATGGTTGAACATATCCGTCAGAAGAGGCAGAAACATGGGCGACAGCCTCAAGTACAGTTCGTATGGCAGACCATCAAGTCCTGGCGATCTGTCACAGCTGACCTGCTTCAGCGCAGTAAAGACCTCCTGCTCCGTCACCCGGCCCTCGCAACCAGCCGCTCTAGCCGCCTCGAGGCGGGGAGAGTCGGCCAAATAGTCGCTAAACTCAAGGACCGGAAGATCGGGCTGCTGCGTAAAACGCTCCTCGAAATGTTCTCGAAACCCCTCGCAGATCTCCCGAGTCGATTCCAGGGTGCGTCCATTCGGATGTTTGATTTTTGCAATATATTTGTCCGAGCCACGCCTAGAAACCTCACGGCGCACGTCTGCATCAGAATTGACTGCTTCGTTGCCTATCTTTCTAAGCCTAGCTCTAACTACTTGGCCTTCGTAACGCTCGCTAGTCTCGCGTAGAAGGTCCTGCTTAGCTAGTTCCTGACTAACCCTATCACCCTCCCCGGTAGCCTGGGCTAGTTTCTGCTCTAGCTTCTTCTTCGTCTTGGCCTTATCTAGTGCGAGGCGCTGGGCATACTTGACGGAGAAGCTTCTGATCTTGGCTTTGAGACCTAACCACCACTTACTCCCGGTAACCGCCCCCACTAGTGCCTTTTTAATCAATTCTCTTAACTGATCTTGGAAGTCTTGTCTCTCCAGAAGGGAGGTGTTTAACTTCCAGTACCCCGCTAACTTAGGCCTATTTCCTAGCTTCAGCCGGGCCATAACTAATTTATGGTCCGTCTGGCCTAGCCAAGTGAACGTGGGACAAGATAAGAAGTCTACTTCGCCTCTCCTAACTAACATCCTGTCCAAATAAGTATTTGGATAGGAGGAAACACTATTGGTCCACGTCCACATCTCCCGCCCTGGATGCTCGACCCGAAACCTGTCGACCAGACCGCATCTAGCCATCAGATCAGCCAGGCTGGACTCGCACCTCTCCGATCCTCTAGCTCCGCCTCCTACCTTATCTATGTCGGGGTCTAAGATGGAATTCCAATCCCCCATTAGCACTACCCGCTTCCGACAATCTACAAACGCGTCAAGCTGACTGAAGAATGAGACCCTCTCACGAGCGGTGCTGGGCGCATGAACCGCAATCACCCGAAACACAGAATCTTTTACGGCAACATCGGCCACAACCAGCCTACCCACTGCATCTCTATGGACAACGTCGACCGTCGCCGACAGGGTACGTTTAACCAGCACGGAAACTCCCTTCCCCCGCGGGCTGCCATATGCTGAGAAAACCTCAAAGTCTCGGGCCAGCACCTGACAGTCCACAGAGGAAACGAAATGCGTCTCCTGAATCGCAGCGACATCCACTCCCAGGGACAAGAGGTCGTGCCGGAGGCGAGCCGCCCGGCCCGATGATCTCAAGCCCCTCGCATTCAGACTAGCCAAATTCAAAGCCATGGTACCTACCTTAAGGTGTGTTACACTCAGCTCCGAAGTCAGCCGGGGAAAGGACACCGACGTTGTGTGCAATGCTCAAGGTGGTCAGGTTTTTCATGTCCTGACCTTCTCTCACAATGCCGCCGACATCCAAAGGGTAGGTCAATTTAAGGGCCCTATAGAGTGACGGATGGACCAACACTGGGACCCTTCCCTTGCATTGTTTTGACAGTTCATCAAGAGAAGGGTCATTTTTTTTAACCAGTTCAATTCCCGGAAACGCCCCTTCAGCGGCCTGCAGCCTTGTCCACAAGTTGGTCTTGCAGGCCTCTGGAGTTCTGACAAAGGTTATTAGGAGTGGGGCGTCCGGGAAATTTGAGGGGATATTTACATCTTTCCCCTCTATCTGTTTGTAATCGAGCAGAGGTTTTAAGTTTTTCCTCTGCCGATGGGAAATGTCTGTGGCCACAGATAGAGGGTCTACATAACATAGTTCCTCAGGGGCAAGGACCTTTGGTCTGCAAGAGGCAGAGGAGTCTCTCCTCTCCCTCGGTTCATTCTTTTCATTTTCTTTTTGGGGTAGTGGCTCAGTTTGCCTTGGTGTGGGGACGGGTGTTTGTGTGGTGCCTGGTGTTGGTGTTGGTGTTGGTGCAGTGTTTGGTGTTGGTGCGGTGTCTGGTGTTGGTGTTGGTGCGGTGTCTGGTGTTGGTGTGGTGTCTCGTGTTGGTGCGGTGTCTGGTGTTAGTGCGGTGTCTGGTGTTGGTGCGGTGTCTGGTGTTGTTGCAGTGTGTGGTTTGGGGGTGGAAGTGGATTTTGTTGTTAGGGGTGGTGTATGTTCACAGGGAGTGGGGGCCACCTTTTCTTCCTCTTTTCTTCTTTTGTTTTTCTTTTTCATTCTTTCGAATGAACCGGGGAGAGGTGAGGTTGAGTTCCTCTCCCTCTCACTTGCGGATTCATCCTCAGAGGAGCAGTCTTTTCTCCGCTTGATCCCCGTCTCGATTGGTGTGGGGACCGTTGGTTGTGTCTGCTCCTCTATTTGCTGCTGCAGCTGTTTTTGTTGTTGCTGCTCTCGCTGGTGTCGTTGCTGCTGCTGCTTCTGCTGCACTTGCTGATTTTGCTGTTGCAGTAGTTGCTGCTGCAGTTGTTTCCGCGGCATTGGCTGCGGTGGCTGTTGTTGTTTCTGCATTTGCAGAGGCTCCTGCCTCGATTTTTGGGCTGGTGGTGGGACGGTGGCAGAAGGGATTAAGTGTTTCCGCTTTTGTCTCACTACCGTACTCCATTCTTCCCCCTTGGCCTCCTGGGTGGTTTGAGTTTTCCTTGGAGCTGGGGTTGGTGCTGCAGTTGCAGGGGTTGTTGCCGCCTGTTTTGGTGCGGGCGTTGTCTCAGTGGATGTGACCGCCTTTTGGGTTATTGGATTAGGGGTTACCCTTTGGGGGCAACTCCTAGCCATGTGGCCCTGCTTTTGGCAGAACCAACAGTGTGGACGACGGCCCTCCACCACTACCGTTATGCTGGCGTCTTTGTATGTCAGCAGCGGTGGTATTGCCTGAAAACCTTTCCTCTTCAGCCTCATTGCTATTGTGTAGCAGCCCAGGTGAGTCCCAGTTTTTGACCGTATTGGGGTCACCTGTTCTACCTCACCGTACTGGCTGAAGAGGCATCCTAATACTTCCGCAGGTATTTGGGTTGGCACATTAAATACCTGCACCCGAGTCCTTCTCTTGCCCTGGTATTCAGGTGTTAGTTTGACTCTCCCATGCTTTATTTCTTGGAGGGAGAGTCTCTCTGCATCTTCCTTGGTGGGTAGGAGGATGTCCCACATGGCGTAGCTCCTCTGGTACAGGTATAATACCGGGATATTTAGCTTATGTAGGAGCCCTGCCATGTCTTCCTTTTTCATCCCTAGGAGGCGGTTTTCCGGCATATCCGAGATGATGAGGGAGAGCACTCTGTCTTCGATTGCCTCCCAAGCGCCTGGCACTGGTTTAATTTCTGCCCCCTCTATGTATTGTCTGTACTTGGTCAAGTACAAGTCTTTATACTCTTGAGGGGACAGTTGCTTCTCTACAGTCTTCCCCCATGCCAACCCTCTTGTTGGTGTTGGATCTTTGGTGAGGTTGGACTGTTTTTGCTGTTCCTTGGCGGAAGGGTTGCTATTTTGAGGGGCATTTCCCTTTCCGCTTTCCTTTGGGACCGACTCTCCCTGCTCTATACTTCTTCCAGGAAATACTTCCCTTTTTGGGGAGTCGGCCTCCTGGGGAGCATTGTCCTTGGGAGCTTTTGCCCCTTTTGTTTTGGGGAGGTTTAGGCTGTATGCCCCCTCGTTTTCTTGATTTGCTCCCCTTTTGGGGCAGTAGCCCTCCTGGGGAGCACTGTCTCTCTTATCGTCCTTTGGGGCTACTGCCTCTTGATTTTTGTTGTCAGAGCGGGATGCCCTGTCCAACATTGTTTTTTCTCCCCTTTGTGGGGAGTCGCCCTCTTGGGGAGCTGCTGGTGAGTTTTCTCCCTTCTGGGGGGCGTCCTTCGGTTTCGTGTCCGGGCGGTATGCCCCGTTGCTTTTTGCTTCCCCTGTTGGGGAGCCGTCCTCTTGGGGAGCAGTTTTTCTTGTGGTAGCCTCCTGGGTGGGGGTATCTGTATTGGTGGTCCCCGGGCTGGGGGTGTCCATTTTTGAAAAAAGCTCTCTCTCTTCTGTATAATTCACCAAAATGAGTGACGTGGAGTCGGCGTCCAAATTGGGAGCCGACTTTGGCGCCAAAAAGAAGTGGCGCCAAAGGCGGCAAGAGGGGAGATAGAACTGAGAGAGGGAGTGGGAGGTTAGTGGAGGGAAGAGAGAAAGTGTTTCCGACCCTCCCTCGCGGGAAGGTCGTAAATTATCAGCTCGGATCCCCCCCCGTGGGGGAGGGGGGAGAGCAGAGAAAGACAGACAAAGTGGGGGTGCGGACAGAACGCTACCCAACAAGCTCTCCGGGCACGAGAATGTGTCGCCAGAACACGACTCAGAGAACAGATACTACACTTTGAGATATTAAATCTTTTATTCATGTTAAAAAAATACAGTAAAATTAACGGTGAACAAAAAACTTAGGCACATGGCCAACTCAAAAGGGGGGATTTTGGGGGTCGTTGGTCATCCTTGTCGCTCCAGAACTAAACAAAGTCAAAAGTTTCTCCCAGCTAGTATCTTCTTTCACCATAATACCGCATTCACCCTTTCATCTTGGGGGACGTCCTAGTAACTCCCAATTTTTAAAACATTTTTTATTGACGTGTAAAAACAAAAAAGATAACAATAAAATGGTAACAATAATTCATTTGTGTCGAGGGAGGGGGAAGAAAAAACAAAAGGTGATTAGTAGGACCCTCCCAACCCCGTCTAGTTGATAGACTGCCCGTTCCACTAGGTTTGTAAAAGGAACCTCGCTTCTGCGGGTCAGTCTCTAGGTGGGGATGCCCTCTAGATGGGGGTGAATGGAGAAAAGAAAATTTTGTGGGTAAGGGATGGAGGTTAGTTTGTATTTCTTTTTCTCCAAGATGGGTAAAATTTAGAGGAAGGGGTGAAAAACAAAAATTGCAGGTAAGAGGGGATGGGGATCTTGGAGGCTTCCTAATCGGGGAGGGATGGAACACACACTCAGCTAGCTGAGAGACTACTTGTTTAATTTAACTTTACAGAACTGCGCGTTCCACACCTAGGCGGGGAACACGTATTCGAATTTGGCTCCTCTTCGTACACACAGACTTGCCACATGTATCCATCTTCTGTCAAATGCCGCGCGATGCAGCCTTCTTCTATCACATCTGATCTTCACCCGTAGTTGGTGTTTAAAGAACGCGATCAGATCTTGATCAGAAAAAGACAACACCCCCCGGCAACCTTGCAGACGCGACGTCCAAATCACCATTCTCGCCACGGCCAGAATCGTAACGTAGACCATTTGTCTTTCCCGGTCCCACGGCGGCCTCACGTTGTCCACAACATTGGATACAGTAATTGGGCGAGGATGCTCAGGATCGATGCGAGCCGTCACCCCACTGACATACGACCAGTACTGGCGGAGTTCGCGGCAATCAAAGAAAGCGTGATCCGTAGTTTCCACAGCCGTTGTCCCACAACGGGGACAATCGGGCGACTCCAGAAACCCAGAACTGCATTGTATGTTGTTGAGTGGAAGTGCATTTCGGGCCAATCGCCAGGTCAGAGAGAACTCCGAATTGTTCAGATGACTCGAACCTGGCGCCCAGCTCCACGCGGAGCGGATCTCACTCTGCTGCCACCCCAAACGCGCGCATAGCGGGTCGTCAGCGGCCTCCCTCACTAGATCCCTGTGGAGTTCCCTACGGGTAGCAGTCACAAGGTCACTGGACCTTGGTAGTCGTTTTAGCGCGGCTCGGCACTCTTTCATGTAGGCAGATTCTCCCCGCGGCCTGCGACGGCTCTCGATGGAAGGGTCGAGAACGAGGTCGGGGAAGGCGGCAGTAACCACGGGGTGCCACGGTTGGTCCTCCTGCATATAGTTGCTCAGGAAGGCCAGTCTCTCAGCATCTCGATGACACTTCAAGTCCGGCATTCCCAAGCCTCCCTCACACGGACGTTGAATACAGACCTGTCTGCTCACCCAGTGTCTTCCTCTGTCCCAAAGGAGCGAGGACAAGAGTTCGACGAGAGCTTTTAGGTGTTGTGCAGGCAGGGGAAGTACGGCCAGTCGGTAAAGGATGAGAGGAAAGACGTAAGTGGCGCACGCCTCAGCTCTACCCTTTAAGGAAAGTTTCCTAGGAAGCCACGAACTGACTGCAGCCTCCACCTTTGACCGTACCTCCAACCAATTCTTGTCAAGCTGGAGACCCGGTCCGAACCACACGCCGAGGATCCGGACCGGGCCATCTGTCCAGCTGAAGGGCGCAGGGAGGTTTGCGTTGCCACTCCATGCGCCCAACCGCAGTCCTACCGACTTGTTGCGGTTTATCTTGGCCCCTGTAATTCTTTCGTACTGTGTGAGTGCCTCCGACACGACCTCAATGTCTCTGGAGCCCGACACGAAGATCGTGACATCATCGGCGAACGCGGATACCTTGGCAGCTGAGCCGCCAGGCAGAGCCATTCCGCGCAGGGCCGAATTTGCCTCCCCATGTCTCAGCTTGCGGAGAAGAGGCTCCAAAGCCAGGACATAAAGCAGGGGCGACAGCGGACAACCCTGACGAACCGACCGAGAGATAACAAAGGGTTTCGAGCGCTTTCCGTTCACTTGCACGACAGCCATGGGCTGCCGATACATTATGGAGATCCACTTGCAAAAGTCCGGTTTAAAACCGGCGGCCTCTAAGACAGATGCCAGGAAACGATGGTCGACCCTATCGAAAGCTTTGGACTGATCTAAGTTTATCAGCGCGGCTTCTGTGTCGTCATCTATTCCCCCCTCTAGGATCATGCGGATCAGGTGCAAGTTGTTCTGAATCGATCTCCCCTTCACAGCGTAGTTCTGTTCTGGTTCAACCAACTCGTCGATAACAACCTGCAGCCGATTCGACAGGACCTTGGCCAAAATCTTCAACTCTGTGTTTAGCAGAGTTATGGGCCTGTAGTCATCTAACTCTTCCCCTCCATGCCCGTCACCTTTCTTCAGCAATGTGATCACTCCCTTGGTCACCTGCCCTGGGATGGATCCCTGAGCAAACCAATGGTTGAACATATCCGTCAGAAGAGGCAGAAACATGGGCGACAGCCTCAAGTACAGTTCGTATGGCAGACCATCAAGTCCTGGCGATCTGTCACAGCTGACCTGCTTCAGCGCAGTAAAGACCTCCTGCTCCGTCACCCGGCCCTCGCAACCAGCCGCTCTAGCCGCCTCGAGGCGGGGAGAGTCGGCCAAATAGTCGCTAAACTCAAGGACCGGAAGATCGGGCTGCTGCGTAAAACGCTCCTCGAAATGTTCTCGAAACCCCTCGCAGATCTCCCGAGTCGATTCCAGGGTGCGTCCATTCGGATGTTTGATTTTTGCAATATATTTGTCCGAGCCACGCCTAGAAACCTCACGGCGCACGTCTGCATCAGAATTGACTGCTTCGTTGCCTATCTTTCTAAGCCTAGCTCTAACTACTTGGCCTTCGTAACGCTCGCTAGTCTCGCGTAGAAGGTCCTGCTTAGCTAGTTCCTGACTAACCCTATCACCCTCCCCGGTAGCCTGGGCTAGTTTCTGCTCTAGCTTCTTCTTCGTCTTGGCCTTATCTAGTGCGAGGCGCTGGGCATACTTGACGGAGAAGCTTCTGATCTTGGCTTTGAGACCTAACCACCACTTACTCCCGGTAACCGCCCCCACTAGTGCCTTTTTAATCAATTCTCTTAACTGATCTTGGAAGTCTTGTCTCTCCAGAAGGGAGGTGTTTAACTTCCAGTACCCCGCTAACTTAGGCCTATTTCCTAGCTTCAGCCGGGCCATAACTAATTTATGGTCCGTCTGGCCTAGCCAAGTGAACGTGGGACAAGATAAGAAGTCTACTTCGCCTCTCCTAACTAACATCCTGTCCAAATAAGTATTTGGATAGGAGGAAACACTATTGGTCCACGTCCACATCTCCCGCCCTGGATGCTCGACCCGAAACCTGTCGACCAGACCGCATCTAGCCATCAGATCAGCCAGGCTGGACTCGCACCTCTCCGATCCTCTAGCTCCGCCTCCTACCTTATCTATGTCGGGGTCTAAGATGGAATTCCAATCCCCCATTAGCACTACCCGCTTCCGACAATCTACAAACGCGTCAAGCTGACTGAAGAATGAGACCCTCTCACGAGCGGTGCTGGGCGCATGAACCGCAATCACCCGAAACACAGAATCTTTTACGGCAACATCGGCCACAACCAGCCTACCCACTGCATCTCTATGGACAACGTCGACCGTCGCCGACAGGGTACGTTTAACCAGCACGGAAACTCCCTTCCCCCGCGGGCTGCCATATGCTGAGAAAACCTCAAAGTCTCTGGCCAGCACCTGACAGTCCACAGAGGAAACGAAATGCGTCTCCTGAATCGCAGCGACATCCACTCCCAGGGACAAGAGGTCGTGCCGGAGGCGAGCCGCCCGGCCCGATGATCTCAAGCCCCTCGCATTCAGACTAGCCAAATTCAAAGCCATGGTACCTACCTTAAGGTGTGTTACACTCAGCTCCGAAGTCAGCCGGGGAAAGGACACCGACGTTGTGTGCAATGCTCAAGGTGGTCAGGTTTTTCATGTCCTGACCTTCTCTCACAATGCCGCCGACATCCAAAGGGTAGGTCAATTTAAGGGCCCTATAGAGTGACGGATGGACCAACACTGGGACCCTTCCCTTGCATTGTTTTGACAGTTCATCAAGAGAAGGGTCATTTTTTTTAACCAGTTCAATTCCCGGAAACGCCCCTTCAGCGGCCTGCAGCCTTGTCCACAAGTTGGTCTTGCAGGCCTCTGGAGTTCTGACAAAGGTTATTAGGAGTGGGGCGTCCGGGAAATTTGAGGGGATATTTACATCTTTCCCCTCTATCTGTTTGTAATCGAGCAGAGGTTTTAAGTTTTTCCTCTGCCGATGGGAAATGTCTGTGGCCACAGATAGAGGGTCTACATAACATAGTTCCTCAGGGGCAAGGACCTTTGGTCTGCAAGAGGCAGAGGAGTCTCTCCTCTCCCTCGGTTCATTCTTTTCATTTTCTTTTTGGGGTAGTGGCTCAGTTTGCCTTGGTGTGGGGACGGGTGTTTGTGTGGTGCCTGGTGTTGGTGTTGGTGTTGGTGTTGGTGCAGTGTTTGGTGTTGGTGCGGTGTCTGGTGTTGGTGTTGGTGCGGTGTCTGGTGTTGGTGTGGTGTCTCGTGTTGGTGCGGTGTCTGGTGTTAGTGCGGTGTCTGGTGTTGGTGCGGTGTCTGGTGTTGTTGCAGTGTGTGGTTTGGGGGTGGAAGTGGATTTTGTTGTTAGGGGTGGTGTATGTTCACAGGGAGTGGGGGCCACCTTTTCTTCCTCTTTTCTTCTTTTGTTTTTCTTTTTCATTCTTTCGAATGAACCGGGGAGAGGTGAGGTTGAGTTCCTCTCCCTCTCACTTGCGGATTCATCCTCAGAGGAGCAGTCTTTTCTCCGCTTGATCCCCGTCTCGATTGGTGTGGGGACCGTTGGTTGTGTCTGCTCCTCTATTTGCTGCTGCAGCTGTTTTTGTTGTTGCTGCTCTCGCTGGTGTCGTTGCTGCTGCTGCTTCTGCTGCACTTGCTGATTTTGCTGTTGCAGTAGTTGCTGCTGCAGTTGTTTCCGCGGCATTGGCTGCGGTGGCTGTTGTTGTTTCTGCATTTGCAGAGGCTCCTGCCTCGATTTTTGGGCTGGTGGTGGGACGGTGGCAGAAGGGATTAAGTGTTTCCGCTTTTGTCTCACTACCGTGCTCCATTCTTCCCCCTTGGCCTCCTGGGTGGTTTGAGTTTTCCTTGGAGCTGGGGTTGGTGCTGCAGTTGCAGGGGTTGTTGCCGCCTGTTTTGGTGCGGGCGTTGTCTCAGTGGATGTGACCGCCTTTTGGGTTATTGGATTAGGGGTTACCCTTTGGGGGCAACTCCTAGCCATGTGGCCCTGCTTTTGGCAGAACCAACAGTGTGGACGACGGCCCTCCACCACTACCGTTATGCTGGCGTCTTTGTATGTCAGCAGCGGTGGTATTGCCTGAAAACCTTTCCTCTTCAGCCTCATTGCTATTGTGTAGCAGCCCAGGTGAGTCCCAGTTTTTGACCGTATTGGGGTCACCTGTTCTACCTCACCGTACTGGCTGAAGAGGCATCCTAATACTTCCGCAGGTATTTGGGTTGGCACATTAAATACCTGCACCCGAGTCCTTCTCTTGCCCTGGTATTCAGGTGTTAGTTTGACTCTCCCATGCTTTATTTCTTGGAGGGAGAGTCTCTCTGCATCTTCCTTGGTGGGTAGGAGGATGTCCCACATGGCGTAGCTCCTCTGGTACAGGTATAATACCGGGATATTTAGCTTATGTAGGAGCCCTGCCATGTCTTCCTTTTTCATCCCTAGGAGGCGGTTTTCCGGCATATCCGAGATGATGAGGGAGAGCACTCTGTCTTCGATTGCCTCCCAAGCGCCTGGCACTGGTTTAATTTCTGCCCCCTCTATGTATTGTCTGTACTTGGTCAAGTACAAGTCTTTATACTCTTGAGGGGACAGTTGCTTCTCTACAGTCTTCCCCCATGCCAACCCTCTTGTTGGTGTTGGATCTTTGGTGAGGTTGGACTGTTTTTGCTGTTCCTTGGCGGAAGGGTTGCTATTTTGAGGGGCATTTCCCTTTCCGCTTTCCTTTGGGACCGACTCTCCCTGCTCTATACTTCTTCCAGGAAATACTTCCCTTTTTGGGGAGTCGGCCTCCTGGGGAGCATTGTCCTTGGGAGCTTTTGCCCCTTTTGTTTTGGGGAGGTTTAGGCTGTATGCCCCCTCGTTTTCTTGATTTGCTCCCCTTTTGGGGCAGTAGCCCTCCTGGGGAGCACTGTCTCTCTTATCGTCCTTTGGGGCTACTGCCTCTTGATTTTTGTTGTCAGAGCGGGATGCCCTGTCCAACATTGTTTTTTCTCCCCTTTGTGGGGAGTCGCCCTCTTGGGGAGCTGCTGGTGAGTTTTCTCCCTTCTGGGGGGCGTCCTTCGGTTTCGTGTCCGGGCGGTATGCCCCGTTGCTTTTTGCTTCCCCTGTTGGGGAGCCGTCCTCTTGGGGAGCAGTTTTTCTTGTGGTAGCCTCCTGGCTGGGGGTATCTGTATTGGTGGTCCCCGGGCTGGGGGTGTCCATTTTTGAAAAAAGCTCTCTCTCTTCTGTATAATTCACCAAAATGAGTGACGTGGAGTCGGCGTCCAAATTGGGAGCCGACTTTGGCGCCAAAAAGAAGTGGCGCCAAAGGCGGCAAGAGGGGAGATAGAACTGAGAGAGGGAGTGGGAGGTTAGTGGAGGGAAGAGAGAAAGTGTTTCCGACCCTCCCTCGCGGGAAGGTCGTAAATTATCAGCTCGGATCCCCCCCCGTGGGGGAGGGGGGAGAGCAGAGAAAGACAGACAAAGTGGGGGTGCGGACAGAACGCTACCCAACAAGCTCTCCGGGCACGAGAATGTGTCGCCAGAACACGACTCAGAGAACAGATACTACACTTTGATCTTGTCGCCCGGGCCACAGAGGGCCGGGTGGGCAGTCCCTATTTACAATGCCTCCCAACGGGACAGAGTTGGACACCAGGGTCGTTTTTTAACGTGGAGAAAAGGAACAAAAATAAAAATTGTCTCAGCTCAGACGTGAAGGGCAGTCAGACTGAGCCGAAATGAGCTCTATTCGGCCAGCGTGATGTTAGTGGAATCGCTCCCAATAAGACAAACAACTGACTCTAATTAATTCTAGGACGAAATTTATGCAATCAAAAGTAGGTTGCAAATTTGTTGATTCCATTTAAATTAATTTTGTTTAAAAGTAAATAGTCAAATGCCGGCATTTTGTTGATATATTTGAATTACGACGTATGTAGCGACGTCGATGATGAAAAGAGAAAGGGAAAGTGAATTTATTCACTGAACCATATCTATGTTCATACGTTAGCTCGCGTTGGCCAATCGCATCCTTTGTTCAAGGTAAGGGAAAGGCGAAGAGAACAGCAGGGACGAAGAAAGAAAGAAAAAATGGAGGCCGGGATTTTGAAACTGCGACAATCTATATATTAATACGATAACGTGTGTGTTCTTTTCTGTGTCATGCTTTCCGGCAAATTTCATTGGTTGAGATTTTAAAACTACGCTATCGTATTAATATATAGATTATACTGAATATGAGTTAATGGATTTGGTGAATGTTTAATGAGATCCCAGGCATAATCGCCTTCTTCTTTTTGAGTAAGGTGGTGGTGAAAGTCTGACTGTTTACTTCTGGTGATGACGTCATTAACTTTTGTTAAAAATGATGCATATAATATATTTATGATGTACTAAATTGATATAAGATGTCATATTCCAAAAAGCATATAAGTGGATAAGTGCATGCTAGGGGCTTATTTGCAACATTCCAAAAATCACGTAAATATATCAAGCGATCCTGAGTTCATATTTTCGTCCTTAATGTCCTCATGGCAGTAATTGCAAAAACTCCTCTTAAAGTCACTGGAATGCTAAGACTGATACTACACTCAGAAATTCATGTTGAAGCAATGGTTGCCTAATCTCTAACCGTGTTAATGATTTTATGCATTAATTTCAAAAAGCTGCTGAAACAATTTATAATTTAAACATTACTTTATTTCAAGTATATTTTTAAAAGTGGTGTGGGTGATATGAAAGAAGTCCCAGAATTGGCTGAAACCATTTACGATTTAAACATTACTTTATTTCATGTATATTTTAACCAGTGGGTTGGGATATAAAGTCAGTCCGGAAATGGCTGAAACAATTTGCAATTTAAACATTACTTTATTTCATGTAAATTTTTTACAAGCCAATCCCGGGATTGGATGAGTAAGTGCAAATATATACTAGCAGAATACCCAGCATTGCCCAGGATTGAATGAGATAGGTGGAACACATATAGTAGCAGAATACCCAGCATCGCCCGGGATCGAATGATATAGGTGGAATATATATACTAGCAGAATACGAGGCGTCGCCCGGAATTGAATAAGATAGGTGGAAGGTATATACTATGAGAATACTCGGAATTGATTGATGTGTATGTAAGAAAATATTCAGCCCTGGCAATATATCAAAGTTCTTATTTTATTATGGGAGGCGACAATGTGGGTTAAAATTATGAAAAATAATTGTCGAAATTAGTAACATATCCAAGAATTATGAAAAATGAAGAAATGTGAGTTGATTGATGTGTTTGTAATAAAATAATCAGCCCAGACAATATTACAAAGTTATTATTTTAGTAAGTAGGGGGCGAAAATGTGGGTCTAAATTATTCCAAATGATTGTCAAAATTAGTAAAATATCCAAGAATTTTGAAAAATGTGAAAATGTGAGTTAATTGATTGAGATGTTTGTAATGTAATAAAAAGCCCAGATAATATATCAAAGTTATTATTTCAGTAAGGATGCGACATTTTGTGGGTTAAAATTATGATTAATGATTGTCGAAATTAGTACCATATCCAAGAATTATGAAAACTGATGAAATGTGAGTTAATTGAATGGTGTGTTTGTAATGAAATAATCAGCCCAGGCAATATATCAAAGTTGTTATTTTAGTAAGTGGGGGCGATACAGTTTTAACAAAAAGGTCTTCATTCATGCTGAATGCACACAGAATGCCCAGTAGCAATATATTGCATATGAAAGATGCCGCTGTGGAATTTCCACAGGCCCCGCTTATTATTATTATTATTATTATTATTATTATTATTATTATTATTATTATTATTATTATTATTATTATTATTATTTAACTGTATGTTTGTCAGTGTAAAAAAACAGCACAAACAGTTAAAAATGTTTTTTAATCTCACAAAAATGGCAATATAAGTAAAAAAAAAAGAAGAAAATTAAATTCAGCAACAAAGTTTTGTAATGTTGTAACATTTAATGTTTAAAATATTTCTGCATTGGTAACTTTGTTTATATTAACATTGTTTGAATCTAATTTTTTTATTTTTGTTAATTTATCGCCTGTTTTTCAGATAAACTAATTCATCGTTCGTTTTCGTTTTAAAAATTATTTATGGTTGGTTTTGATCTAAATGCCGTTTGTTTTGATTTTTTAAAATATTATTTATTCTTGTTCGTTTTAATTAAAAAAATATTTAACTTGATTGTTTAAAAAAATTTTATTGCCTAAATTCATATTTCATGTTTGCAACATTTGATTTTCTGGTTCGAGCATACGTAATTTTACATGCATATTTTTAAAAATTTATATCGAATAAACTAAGTTTTACTTGTGAGAATCTTATTCTGGCAGAGCGAAAAATAGACACATCGAAAAGCACACTTACCTGGTTGATTAAGGCAGGTCGTCTCATCCTCTTGATTGCAAAATTATGTTGCATCATTTTGCTGCTCAGCCGAACCTGGTAGTTAAGACTTTACATAGGGAACCTGGTAGTTAAGACTTTACATAGGGAAGGGAAAAAATCTTCTGAGAAGATTATCAGTATCAGCTTTAGGTTCATCTAAACGATGTTTCAATAGAAGAAGGCGGATCATTTCGTCGAAGAAGTAAAACCAAAATCAACATTCTTAGCTGATTAGAAAGACGATATTACATCAAGAAAAGAACGCCTAACTTAGTAGGTCGAATTGTCTCAAAAGTACCATGAGAATATTGGGCGCCAAAACCTTTAAATTAATAAAAATGTTAAAAATGAATCCGTCATGCATGAAAGATTTATTCGAACTAAAATTTTCAGTTTAAACATGCCCACGCTTGCGGGTTAAAAATTAAAATCAATTAATGAGAAAGGGTGTAATTAAAACAATGTGTTAAACCAATCAACCAATGAAGTGACACGATTCAAGTCATGTGATTTCGCACATAAATCGAATCGTTCTCCTTTCTTTTCTTTTTAAATGTAAATAATGAACGTATTGTAGTCTTTAAATGTAAGTTATTATAAGTAAATAATGAACGTATTGTAGTCTTTAAAATCCATAAAACAAAAAAATGTTTACTTACTTTTAACACATAAAACACACTTTTCCCATTTTTAATTTTTTTTTTAATTAAATTAAATGAGTTCCAGTACAAATCATCGTGTTTCTTATTTTTCTCTTTTTTAATGCAATTTTAAAGTTTTCTAATGCTTTTATAAACATTTTTATTCATTGTCGACAGTCTGACTATTAGACAGATCTTGCTTGCTAGCGCCTCAGTGATGACGTCATTTTTCAGCTCACGGACCTTAATGACATATTGCGAAGGCCACAACGGAACACTACATTAAACTCACGTAACTGAAATTGCAACAAATCTTATAAAGTGCATCCATCCCCTACTCACACAAAAACCATCAGTTTTGGCTGATAACAAATAAGGTAATTTTAGAAAAGTCAAGTGAAAAATAAAGTTTAGCTTAGGATAACAGCACACACATACACACAAAAAGCGAATGAATATAATAATAATAATAATAATAATAATAATAATAATAATAATAATAACAACAATAACAAAATGATAATTATAATTATAATAATTAATAAATAAACAAATACATAAACAAATGTACTAGTATAAGATAAAATGTAAGTGCAAAATATTCAGATTACAACTAGGTCAGTTTTCAGCACAAAGAAACAAGAACCCCGATTTCCGTCAAAAAGGACAAAAAAAAAAACTAAAAAAAAAAAGCATTAGCGAATTACTCCTGTGCTTCAATTGGCGACGATAAATGAGTTTGTGAATAACAAAGAATCCGATTGGCTGACAAACAAACCCAGTACCGCAGGAACATATAAAACACGTAGCAATATCAATTCAATACAATAGCTTGACGATTATTTACGAGAATGAAACGCAGAAAATTCTGTGTAGCTTAATTACCAATTCTGTGTAGTTTAATTGTTTAATTTTCAAATTTATACATATATATATATATATATATATATATATATATATATATATATATATATATATATATATATATATATAGTAAGTTATAAAATATATATGGCGATTAAGCTACACTAATATATATGTGTATATATATATGTATATGCTACATTAATTTTATGTGAGTAAATTAAGTAGTTATATATATATATATATATATATATATATATATATATATATATATATATATATATATATATATATATATATATGAAAGATATATATATATATATCAAAACAGGTATAAAATACTGAAAACCTGAAGAGACTTTGTGTCACTCTAGGAAACACCATCAGTTTGTGATAACTTCTAATGAGTTAATAATTATCATGATCTCAATAATGGAAATTATCAAGATGATGATTATGATGACAACAACAACAACAACAACAACAGCAGAAAATTCACACTCTGTAGACAAAGAGATGAAACAATAAACCATATAGTAACAAATGTGGCAAACTGGTCCAAAAGTAATACAAGAATAGGCACGACCAAGTTGGAAGGGTAGCACACTGCATTTCGAATGCACAGACAAATGATACAAGCATACACAGTTAATAATACTTGAAAATGAGGATCACAAAGTCGTATAGAATATGGACATACAAACAGACCAACCCATCCAAGCAAGAAGACCGGATGTCATAATAATTAACAAGAAAGAAAAGTCCTGCCAAATCGTAGACTTTGCTGTTCCAGCTGACCACAGGGTGAATATCAAAGAAAAGGAGAAACGAAGAAAATACACAGAGCTAGCCAGAGAGCTGAAAAGGGTTATGGATGATAAAGAAAATCAAAATATTACCTATAATAGTAGGAGCACTCGGAACAATCCCGAAAAACTTTGAAAAAAGAATGGGAGAAATTGGAATCAGAGGATGGTTGGAAAGATACAATGAATAACAATAATGAAAACAGCTGAAATATTAAGGAAACCCCTTGAATGCGGAGACTAATACACATTAGCCATATGCGTGGGCCAGACAAACTGCTTCAGAGGCAAAAGATGAAACGTTACATGGAAACAAGAACATTGAAGCTGCGTATCTAACAGTCCGCTTATCCCCCCCTCATTGTCTCACCAACAACAAAAATGATAATTATAAATATAATAATTAATAAATAAACAAATACATAAACAAATGTACTAGTATAAGATAAAATGTAAGTGAAAAAGATTCAGATTAAAACTAGATCAGTTTTCAACACAAAGAAACGAGAACCCCGATTTCCGTCAAAAAGAACCAAAAAAAACAAAAAAAAAGAAACAGCATTAGCGAACTATTATTGGGAGTGCAATGAAACTAGAGGTGAACTAGAGGTAAAAATTACTCTTGTACGTTAATTGGCGACGATAAATGAGTTTGTGAATAACAAAGTATCCGATTGGCTGACAAACAAACCCAGTACCGCAGGAACATATAAAACACATAGCAATATCAATTCAATACAATAGCTTGACGATTCTTTACGAGAATGAAACGCGGAAAATTCTGTGTAGCTTAATTGTTTAATTTTACTATATATATATATATATATATATATATATATATATATATATATATATATATATATACTAGCAAAAGTACTCGTCGTTGACTGGGTTCAAAAACAGCCTACAGAAAATAGACTCTGATTTATAAAAGTATGATAGGTTATGAAAAGGAAGGGTTGTAAAGAGATAGCTTTGAATTTGGGGGTATCAAAACCAAAGCAAAATATGATGAAAGTAAAAAATAAAATAAATAAACCCCATAATTTATTATACCATACCTGTTCACACTGAAACACTTATCACAGTATTCTGTGGATCTATATTAAAAAAAACTTGTTAAACTTTGTGACATATTTCCATTCTATGGAGGTCAGGCGCGAACGAACACCCCCATAATTTTATTATACCATATTTCTTCAAACTGAAACATAATTATCAAAGTATACTTACGCAGATAGATATGAAAAGTCTTTATTAAAGTTTGTGCCTATTTCCATTCTATGGAGGCCAGGCGCGAACGCAGATCCCACAATTTTATTATACCATACCTATTTAAGTTAAAACATACTTATCAAAGTATCATTATGTACATCTATATCAAAAACACTTGTAAACGTTTTTTTTTTTTTAATTTTTAATTTTTTTATTTCCATACTTTGTGGACCAGGCGCGTACGCAGACCCCGCAATTTTAATGGACCACCGTTCTGCCGGATCAAACATACCCATTCCTGTGTCTTGATACATCTTCTATCATTTTATGTAATCAGTTTTAGGCAACCATATAGGAGCCTATTTGTGACCACACACACACACACACACACGCACACACACATACATACACACACGCATTCAGCTTTATATATATATATATATATATATATATATATATATATATATATATATATATATATATATATATATACTTTTATCGTAATGTCTGCCTTAAAAGAAGTCTTAATGAATTCTCATCTTTCTGTCTCTACAGCTGATCAGTTTGATTTCAGTCAAAAATGTCAGCAGCTCCATTCCGACAACAGAAATATACAAATACCATTCCCCCACCCCTACCACCATATCCACATCACCTGTAATCTTCATTTGACCAAATAGCTGACACCAGAAGTCACGTCTTATTTTCCAAAATGTTTTTCTCATCAATGTTTTTCCTTTCTTATTAAATTTCTCCTTGACTATGAAAATTTTTAATCGTCTAAAATCTCTTGAATAAATTCACAACTCTGAAGTTGTTACGTCTCACTTACCTCTAAATCAAATAACTTTAAAGATTTAAGTCGGATAGCATGCCGCTGATTACTTTGAGGCATTTGAAAATTTCGACCGAATGATGTTTATCCGGAACATTTACTCGCTTATGTTCCTTCGTTGAACTCCGCACAAATTGGTATTTAGAATGCGAGGAAAGAAAAAAAATCAAGTTTATATCAACATTGACTTTTCACGACCAAGGACACCGCAGGATTTTTGTTTTCTTACTTTGTGAATATTGTTTAAAACTTGTGTAACTCCAGGTATTTTTAGATGAATCGTCGTATCTACATAAAAGATTTTGAAATAGCATGTATTTTGCGAAAGTAGCAAGTTGAAGAGAATTTGTTAATGCTTCTTGACACGCTAAATAAAATTTTAACTTTAGTAAATAATATATTTGTTATGGTAAAAGAAATACAGTAACCAACTTTTGTGGAAAATTTATTTTTATTTTTGAAGAGATTAAATTGTTTCCGTGACAGTTAATTTATATATGATTTCAAGAAAGTGTTGAAATTTGCATAGCCGGAAGTACTCCTAGACGTTCTTATCAAAGGCTCACGAGAGTTTAACTTTTTGACGGAAGCTTACTTTACGTCGGCGTGAATTTGCGCGCCAAATCAATTCCAGTTTAACTTTTGTTATGTCAAGATGTGAATGATGTCACATGGGAAGATTTTTTTTTTTTTTTTACATAGGCATCACCACTTATCAAAGGCCAAGAGGCCACTCAAGGATAAGGGTTAAAGAGGTACAGTAGACATTGGACAATATAGTAATCATTAGTAATGAAAATTTGGTAAATTTGATAACTTATATAGAACGGCTCATCAAGAACTTATTTACGTAAGACTTGAAGACAACCATATTGTAGTCAGCCGGAAAGCAGGAAAACGGAAGACAATTCCACAGGCGTGCAGTTCTAAGAAAGAAGCTTTGTTCATGGAATTTACGTTTAGGTTTAGGCACAGATAAAGAGTGGGGGAATTATTGATAGTGTGTACAGCTAGACGAGTGTTTCTTGTGAAAGTTTGGCGAGGGGGGGGGACCATAGATTGAAGCTCAGTTGAACACCTTCCATGAAAATAACGATACATCAGAGACAAACTCCCAACATCTCTTCTGTGAGATAGAGGTTGCAAGGAAGAGAAAAGGACATCTCCTACGAGGCTACGAAGTCTATTTTGAACTCTATCAAGGCAGGACAAGTCCTTTCTAGCAGCTCCTGCCCAGATGTGGCAACAATATTCCATCCTTGGACGTACCTGGCTCTTATATAGATAGAGAATAGCATCAGCAGTGAGATATTTACCGGATCGATAGAAAGATCCCACCATTTTTCCAGCAGCCTTGGCAACAGATTTGATGTACGTGTTCCAGTTAAGATCAGGAGTAAAGGTCCAGCCCAGAAGCTTGTCAAAACTTGAGGCCTCCTGAAGACGAGAGCCATTCATTTCAATTGATGCCAGATGTAGATCAGAATGTTGATGATGTAAAGAGAGAAGCTTGGTTTTAGATGCATTAAAAGTAACCAGCCACTCCTTTCCCCATTGTACTACGTGCTCAAGATCAGAGGAGAGAGAATTGGAGAGAACTTAGTCGTTTACTGTCTTAGATGTGCTACCATAAATGGTAGTGTCGTCAGCATAAATGTCAACAAATGATGTAAGGATGTGACTTGGAAGATCATTAATGTAGATCAGGAAAAGAGTTGGGGCTGAGGGACACCGGCATTAATACTGTGAGCTTCTGATTTTTGCCCCTCACCTACTCTTAAGAACCTATCAGAAAGAAATGATTTAATAATTGAGAAGATTTTTCCCACTTCTTCCTTTCCGCAGAAGCATTATTAGGAACTCGCGTATATATATGGCTTATCCCTTGAATAGGATCTTTGAATTAGTTTCTTGTAATTGCTATATATGTGAAGTTACGAGCTATATTGGCAGTCTGCCGTTTTGCCATCTGAAAGCAGCTGAGCCGACAAGGCTGCGACCATCATCAAATGGTTGGAAATTGTGTTTTGTGAAAGGGGGCCGCATATGGAGTTGCTTACTGACAATAGCGTGGCGTTTTGCAGAGAAATATTTACTGAGTTTGCACGGATGTGACGTATGCCTATATGATTTCGGTGGACCGGTGGAAACGGAATAATTGAGAAGTCCCATTGCACAATAAAGCACACTGCGGGAAGAACATGGTGCACGATCTTAGAGACAATGTACTGACACAACGCCATGCCTAAGGACAACAAAACGGCTACGACTGCGCCTGCGAATGTAACATACAATACATACGAAATGTATGTAATGTAACATACAACTGCGCCTACGAATGTAACATACAAGTATTAAGGCGTGTTAAAGGTGTCGATGAAATGGTGACGCATGACAATGTAGTTGCTAGTCCGTACAAGGAAGGAGAGTTTGGATGAAGAATCCGAAGAGAAAATGTACAACGCAGTTCAGCACAGGTACACTGATGAAAACCAATAGCCAGTTTCTGCAAATATTTCGATATGGGGCAGGTATTATTCAATGGAAAGAAAATGAGCTGAAAAATATGGACGGGAAGACAAGGACCGTACATTAATTATTTTAGCTCTTTGCAAAACTTAATCATGTTCTCCAAAGCCAAAATCAAAAGCAACAATCGTGACACGCCCTCTATTTTTCCTTCTTCCCTGTTACCTTGTCTGAAGATACTGACTCCCTGGCATAAAATATTTTACTTTGAAAACATTTTCAAGAAAGTGACATAAAAAAAGTGACATATAAAATCAAATCGGTTTGAAAAAAAAAGTTTAAATTACCAGATTTAGAGGTTGATAGGCCATTAAGCACAACCAACCAATTTGTCTCTTTGTTCTGTTGGACATGGGTTAAAAAAGAGTCTCTAATCTAATAGGTTCTTCACTGTCAAATAAGCTCCACCCACAATTTTATATTTTCACCATTTTGGATCTATGTGCTTGTTTTACAAGTAATTAAATGAAATATGCTCTGCTGAATTTTTAGTTTTGATGCCCTTCAACATAAATGCCCTTGACTAGCTCCACAAGCTGTAAAATTATAGGCTTTTACTGTAGCACTCCCTATAATAGTTTCTTCCCTTGAATTGATATATATATATATATATATATATATATATAATACCCGTCCTAGGGTAGGTAAAATATTCTTGTGCTCAAGATGGCAAATGAGACATAGACATCAAAAATCCTCTATCCTTAGAATAACAGGTATGTTTTTCTCATTGTCTTATATGATCCCAAGCAACGCCTGGTGGCCTTGCTAGTATATATATATATATATATATATATATATATATATATATATATATATATATATATATATATATATAAAATAATGATGTAAAGTTATAGATTATGTTTTAAAAACTGTAAATTCTATACCATTTATTTTAACAACGTTTATAACACGTTAAAAACGTTCACTAATTCAATAAATTTAAATGTAATTTTAACCTAAGCATATAAAAGAACCCATATTTTAAACAAAACCGTAATAAAACAACTGCCTGAAGACGACTGATGAAACTCAGTTGAAAGTACGTGCAAAAAAAAACAAAAGAAAAAAACAGATGAACGAAGACGACTATGGAACTTTCTTGCGCAGATTCGACCAAGAAATAAGAACGGCAATTTGAAAAAAAAGGTTATTAAGCAAAAACACATTGTGCTATTTAACAATACTTGTCTGAATATATATATATATATATATATTCAGACAAGTATTGTATTGTATATATATATATATATATATATATATATATATATATATATATATATATATATATATATATATATGTATTGTATACATATATATATATATATATATATATATATATAGTGGCTCAGATGTTAAGGAATGAGGATGGAGAGTTGTATGTTTTGGGTTCGATTCTAGCTGATGGCACCCAAGTCATATATATATATATATATATATATATATATATATAGTTTTATTTCATTACTCTATATTCGGTTTAATATAATAATCGATAGAGAATTGTCTCTATAATAATAAATACGTAATCTGCATGAATTAAAATATCATATTTGAACGTATCTTACGACCGGAAAGAGCATTTAGAGAATGGTATATATATCGTCATTAGCAGAACTCGCATACGATTATACATTTTGCTCATTGACAATTCCTACGATGCAAAACAAGTTCTAATATAGCACGGAAGAGGCAGCGGCAGCCGCCACATGAGATAGGAGGTTTCAAAGGTTATTGACCTCCAGATTTTCGTCAGATATGAATAAATTTCCCTGTCCAAGTCGGCGTATTGAAAGATTGCCTGAACTCCATTTTTGGTCTCATAGAAAATATCAATAAACTCAATACGCGGAAGAAACAATGATGACTCAGAAGATTGTATAGCTTATGTGATTTATTAACACAGATAACAATTTAAAAAAAACAAGTATGAGAAGAACAAGAGAGAATATTGACAGGGAAATGGGACAATATTCTGGTTTGTGTAAAGTTTTTGAAATTAAATGAATTCAAGGTTTCAAGATGTTGACATGAAACAGAAATTGTGCTTTGCTTGGAATAAACAAAGTCCCTGGGACTAAAAAATAATTCATAAGGTGCTTATCTTTTTGAATGGAGTGATTGTCAGTTACGCTCAAATCAATTTAACTACAGGAAACGGTGAAAGGTTCATTGACGTGATTTGAAGTGGTCACCAACAGTGTTAGGGTTAGGGTTAGGGTTAGGGTTAGTGTTAGTGTTAGGGTTAGGGTTAGGGTTAGTGTTAGGGTATGGGTTAGGGTTGGGTTACTGTTAGTGTTAGTGTTAGGGTTACGGTTAGTGTTAGGGTTAGGGTTAGGGTAAGTGTTAGTGTTAGGGTTAGGGTTAGGGTTAGTGTTAGGGTTAGGGTTAGTGTTAGTGTCAGGGTTAGGGTTAGTTTTAGGGTTAGGGTTAGGGTTAGTGTTAGGGTTAGGGTTAGGGTTAGGGTTAGTGTTAGTGTTGAGGTTAGGGTCAGGGTTAGTGTTATCGTTAGGGTAAGGGTTAGGGTTAGGGTTAGTGTTATGGTTAGGGTGAGTGTTAGGGTTAGGGTTAGAGTTAGGGTTAGTGTAAGGGTTAGTGTTAGGTCAGGGTTAGGGTTAGGGTTTGTGTTAGTGTTAGGGAAAGGGTTAGGGTTAGTGTTAGGGTTAGGGTTAGTGTTAGGGTTAGGGTTTAGGGTTAGTGTTAGGGTTAGGGTTAGGGTAAGGGTTAGTGTTAGGGTTATGGTTAGGGTTAGTGTTAATATAAGGGTTAGGGTTTGTGTTAGAGTAAGGGTTAGGGTTAGGGTTAGTGTTAGAGTTAGGGTTAGGGTTAGTGTTAGGGTAAGGGTTAGTGTTAGGGTGAGGGTTAGGGTTAGTGTTAGGGTCAGGGTTAGGGTAAGTGTTAGGGTTAGTGTAAGTGTTAGGGTCAGGGTTAGTGTTAGGGTTAGGGTTGGGGTTAGGGTTAGGGTTAGTGTTAGGGTTAGGGTTAGGGTTAGTGTAAGGGTTCGGGTTAGGTTTAGGGTTAGTGTTAGGGTTAAGGTTAGTGTTACGGTTAGGGTTAGGGTTGGGGTTAGGTTTAGTGTTAGAGTTAGGGATAGTGTTAGGGTTAGGGTTAGGGTTAGTGTAAGGGTTAGGGTTAGGTTTAGGGTTAGTGTTAGGATTAGGGTTAGTGTTAGTGTTAGGGTTGGGTTTAGTGTTAGGGTTAGGGTCAGTGTTAGTGTTAGGGTTAGGCTTAGTGTTAGGGTAAGGGTTAGGGTTAGTGTTAGGGTTAGGGTTAGTGTTAGTGTTAGGTTAGGGTTAGGGTTAGGGTTAGGGTACGTGTTACGGTTAGGGTAAGGGTTAGGGTTAGTGTTAGGGTTAGGGTTAATGTTAGTGTTAGAGTTAGGGTTAGTGTTAGTGTTAGGGTTAGGGTTAGTGTTACGGTTAGTGTTAGGTTTAGGGTAAGCGTTAGTGTTAGGGTTAGGGTTAGCGTTAGTTTTAGGGGTAGGGTTAGTGTTAGGGTTATGGTTTGGGTTAGAGTTAGGGTTAGTGTTAGGGTTAGGGTTAGTGTTAGGGTAAGGGTTAGGGTTAGGGTTAGTGTTAGGGTTTGGGTTAGGGTTAGTGTTAGGGTTAGTGTTAGTGTTAGGGTTAGGGCTAGGGTTAGTGTTAGTGTTAGGGTTAGGGTTAGTGTTAGGGTTAGGGTTAGGATTAGTGTTGCGGTTAGGGTTAGTGTAAGGGTTAATGTTCGGGGTAGGCTTAGGGTTACTGTTAGGGTATGGGTTAGGGTTAGTGTAAGGGTTAGGATTAGGGTTAGGGTTAGTTTTAGGGTTAGGGTTGGGGTTAGTGTTACGGTTAGGGTAAGGTTTAGGGTTAGTGTTTTGGTTAGGGTTAGGGTTAGGGTTAGTGTTCTGGTAAGGGTTAGGGTTAGTGTTAGGGTTAGGGTTAGGGTTAGGGTTAGGGTAAGGGTTAGGGTTATGGTTACTGTTAGGGTCAGGGTTAGGGTTAGTGTAATGGTTAGGGTGAGTGTTAGGGTTAGTGTTCGGGGTAGGGTTAGGGTTAGTGTTAGGGTATAGGTTAGGGTTAGTGTAAGGGTTAGGGTTAGGGTTAGTTTTAGGGTTAGGGTTAGAGTTAGTTTTAGGGTTAGGGTAAGTGTAAGGGTTAGTGTTATGGTTAGGGTTAGTGTAAGGTTAGGGTTAGGGTTAGTGTAAGGGTTAGTGTTAGGGTCAGGTTTAGGGTTAGGGTTAGTGTTAGGGTTAGGGTTATTGTTAGGGTTAGTGTTAGGGTTAGTGTTAGGGTTAGGGTTAGGGTTAGCGTTAGGGTTAGGGTTAGTGTTAGTGTTAGGGTGAGGGTCAGGGTTAGGGTTAGTGTTAGGGTTAGGGTTAGTGTTAGTGTTAGTGTTAGGGTTAGGGTTTGTGTTAGGGTTTGGGTTGGGGTTAGTGTTAGGGTTAGGGAAAGGGTTAGGGTTAGGGTGAGTGTTAGGGTTAGGGTTAGGTTTAGGGTTAGGGTTAGTGTTAGGGTTAGGGTTAGTGTTAGTGTCAGGGTTAGTGTTAGGGTTAGGGTTAGGGTTAGTGTTAGGGTTAGTGTTAGGGTCAGTGTTAGGGTTAGGGTTAGTGTTAGGGTTAGTGTAAGTGTTATGGTTAGGGTTAGGGTTAGGGTTAGTGTCAGGGTTAGGGTTAGTGTTAGCGTTAGTGTTAGGGTTAGGGTTAGCGTTAGTGTAAGTGTTAGTGTTAGGGTCAGGGTTAGGGTTAGGGTAAGGGTTAGTGTAAGGGTTAGGGTTAGGATTAGGGTTAGTGTTAGGGTTAGTGTCAGGGTTAGGGTTAGGGTTAGGGTTAGGGTTAGTTTTAGGGTAAGGGTTAGGGTAAGTGTTACGGTTAGTGTTAGGGTTAGGTTTAGGGTTAGTGTAAGGGTTAGGGTTAGTGTTAGGGTGAGGGTAAGGGTTAGTGTTAGGGTTCTGTTAGGGCCAGGGTTAGGGTTAGTGTTAGGGTTAGTGTAAGTGTTAGGGTCAGGGTTAGTGTTAGGGTAAGGGTTAGGGTTAGGGTTAGTGTTAGGGTTAGGGTTAGGGTTAGTGTAAGGGTTAGGGTTAGGTTTAGTGTCAGTCTTAGGGTTAGGGTTAGTGTTAGGGTTAGGGTTAGGGTTAGGGTTAGGGTTGGGGTTAGGTTTAGTGTTATGGTAAGGGTTAGTGTTAGGGTTAGGGTTAGGGTTAGTGTGAGGGTTAGGGTTAGGGTTAGGGTTAGTATTAGGGTAAGGGTTAGTGTTAGTGTTAGGGTTGGGTTTAGTGTTAGGGTTAGGGTCAGTGTTAGTGTTACGGTTAGGCTTAGTAGTAGGGTTAGGGTTAGGGTTAGGGTTAGGGTTAGTGTTAGGTTAGGGTGAGGGTTAGGGTAAGGGTACGTGTTACGGTTAGGGTAAGGGTTAGGGTTAGTGTTAGGGTTAGGGTTAATGTTAGTGTTAGAGTTAGGGTTAGTGTTAGTGTTAGGGTTAGGGTTAGGGTTGGTGTTGGGGTTAGGGTTAGGGTTAGGGTTAGGGTTAGTGTTAGTGTTACGGTTAGGGTTAGGGTTAGGGTTGGTGTTGGGGTTGGGGTTAGGGTTAGTGTGAGGGTCACGGTTAGTGGTAGAGTTAGGGTTAGGGTTAGTGTTGGGGTTGGGGTTAGGGTTTGTGTTAGGGTTAGGGTTAGGGTTAGTGTTTGGGTTGGGGTTAGGGTTAGTATTGTGGTTAGGGTTAGTGGTAGGGTTTGGGTTAGTGTTGGGGTTAGTGTTAGGGTTAGGGTTAGTGTTAGGGTTAGGGTTAGGGTTAGTGTTAGGGTTAGTGTTATGGTTACTGTTAGGTTTAGGGTAAGCGTTAGTGTTAGGGTTAGGGTTAGGGTTAGTGTTAGGGGTAGAGTTAGTGTTAGGGTTAAGGTTATGGTTTGGGTTAGAGTTAGGGTTAGTGTTAGGGTTAGGGTTAGGGTTAGGTTAGTGTGAGTGTTAGGGTTAGGTTTAGTGTTAGGGTTAGGTTAGGGTTAGTGTTAGTGTTAGGGTTAGGGTTAGTCTTAGGGTTAGGTTTAGGGTTAGTGTTAGGGTTTGGGTTAGGGTTAGGGTTAGTGTTAGGGTTAGTGTTAGTGTTAGGGTTAGGGCTAGGGTTAGTGTTAGGGTTACGGGTTAGGGTTAGTGTTAGGGTTAGGGTTAGGGTTGGTGTTACGGTTAGGGTTAGTGTAAGGGTTAATGTTCGGGGTAGGGTTAGGGTTACTGTTAGGGTATGGGTTATGGTTAGTGTAAGGGTTAGGGTAACAGTTAGGGTTAGTTTTAGGGTTAGGGTTAGGGTAAGTGTTACGGTTAGGGTTAGGTTTAGGGTTAGTGTTTTGGTTAGGGTTAGGGTTAGTGTTCTGGTAAGGGTTAGGGTTAGTGTTACTGTTAGGGTTAGGGTTAGGGTTAGTATTAGGGTAAGGGTTAGGGTTAGGCTTAGTGTTAGGGTTAGTGTTAGTGTTAGGGTTACGGTTAGTGTTAGGGTTAGGGTTAGTGTTAGTGTTAGGGTTAGGGTAAGTGTTAGGGTTTAGGGTAAGGGTTAGTGTTAGAGTTAGTGTTAGTGTTAGTGTTAGGGTTAGGGTTAGTGTTAGGGTTAGGGTTAGAGTTAGGGTTAGGGTTAGTGTTAGAGTTAGGGTTAGTTTAAGGGTTAGTGTTAGTGTTACGGTTAGGGTTAGGGTTAGGGTTAGTGTTGGGGTTGGGGTTAGGGTTAGTGTTAGTGTTAGGGTTAGTGGTAGGGTAAGGGTTAGTGTTGAGGTAAGGGTTAGTGTTTGGGTTGGGGTTAGGGTTAGTGTGAGGGTTACGGTTAGGGGTAGAGTTAGGGTTAGGGTTAGTGTTGGGGTTGGGGTTAGGGTTAGTGTTAGGTTTAGGGTTAGGGTTAGTGTTGGGGTTGTGGTTAGGGTTAGTGTTAGGGTTTGGTTTAGTGGTAGGGTTAGGGTTAGTGTTGGGGAAGGGTTAGGGTTAGAGTTAGGGTTAGTGTTAGGGTTAGGATTAGTGTAAGGGTTAGGGTTAGTGTTAGTGTTAGGGTTAGTGTAAGTGTCAGGGTTAGGGTTAGGGTTAGTGTTAGGGTTAGGGTTTGGGTGAGGGTTAGGGCTAGGGTTAGTGTTAGGGTTAGGGTTACTGTTAGTGTTAGGGTAAGGGTTAGTGTTACGGTTAGGGTTAGGGTAAGGGTTAGGGTAAGAGTTAGGGTTAGGGTTAGGGTTAGTGTTAGGGTAAAGGTTAGGGTTACTGTAAGGGTTAGGGTCAGTGTAAGGGTTATGGTTAGGGTTAGGGTTAGGGTTATTGTTAGAGTTAGAGTCAAGGTTAGAGTCAGGGTTAGTGTTAGGGTTAGTGTTAGGGTAAGGGTTAGTGTTAGGGTTAGGGTTAGGGTTAGGGTTTGGGTTAGGGTTAGAGTTAGGGTTAGGGTAAGGGTTGGGCTTAGTGTTAGGGTTAGGGTTCGGGTTAGTTTTAGGGTTAGTGTGAGTTTTATGGTTAGGGTTAGGGTTAGGGTTATGGTTAGGATTATGGTTAGTGTTACGGTTTGGGTAAGGGTTAGGGTTAGTGTTAGGGTTAGGGTTAATGTTAGTGTTAGAGTTAGGGTTAGTGTTAGGGTTAGGGTTAGTGTTACGGTTAGGGTTTGGTGTTAGGGTTAGCGTTAGTGTTAGGGTTAGGGTTAGTGTTAGGGTTAGTGTTAGTGTTAGGGTTAAGGTAAGGGTTTGGGTTAGATTTAGGGTTAGGGTTAGGGTTAGGGTTAGGGTTAGTGTTAGGGTTAGGTTTAGTGTAAGGGTTAGGGTTAGGATTAGTGTTAGGGTTAGGATAAGGGTTAGTGTTAGTGTTAGTGTTAGGGTTAGGGTAAGGGTTAGGGTTATGGTTAGTGTTAGGGTCAGGGTTAGGGTTAGTGTTATGGTTAGGGTTAATGTTAGGGTTAGTGTTCGGGGTAGGGTTAGGGTTAGTGTTAGGGTATAGGTAAGGGTAAGTGTAAGGGTTAGGGTTAGGGTTAGGTTTAGGGTTAGGGTTAGGGTTAGTTTTAGAGTAAGGGTTAGTGTAAGGGTTAGTGTTATGGTTAGAGTTAGTGTAAGGGTACGGGTTAGGGTTAGGGTTAGGGTTAGTGTAAGGGTTAGCGTTAGGGTCAGGTTTAGTGTTAGGGTTTGTGTTAGGGTTAGGGTTGTTGTGAGGGTTAGTGTTAGGGTTAGTGGTAGGGTTAGGGTTAGGGTTAGCGTTAAGGTTAGGGTGAGTGTTAGGGTTAGGGTGAGGGTTATGGTTAGTGTTAGGGTTAGGTTTAGTGTTAGTGTTAGGGTTAGGGTTTGTGTTAGGGTTAGGGTTAGGGTTAGTGTTAGGGTTAGGGAAAGGGTTAGGGTGAGTGATAGGGTTAGGGTTAGGGTTAGGGTTATGGTTAGTGATAAGTTTAGGGTTAGGGTTAGGGTTAGTGTTAGTGTTAGGGTTAATGTTAGTGTTAGAGTTAGGGTTAGTGTTAGTGTTAGGGTTAGGGTTAGTGTTGAGGTTAGGGTTAGGGGTAAGGTTAGCGTTAGTGTAATGGTTAGGGTATGGGTTAGTGTTACGGTTAGTGTTAGTGTTAGGGTTAAGGTTAGGGTTTGGGTTAGAGTTAGGGTTAGTGTTAGGGTTAGGGTAAGGGTTAGGGATACGGTTAGTGTTACGGTTAGGGATACGGTTAGTGTTACGGTTAGGGTTAGTGTTAGGGTTAAGGTTAGGGTTTGGGTTAGAGTTAGGGTTAGTGTTAGGGTTAGGGTTAGAATTAGTGTTAGGGTAAGGTTTAGTGTAAGGGTTAGGGATAGAGTTAGTGTTAGGGTTAGGGTTAGGGTTAGTGTTAGGGTAAGTATAGGGTTAGTGTTAGGGTTAGGGTTAGGGTTATGGTTACTGTTAGGGTTAGGGTAAGGGTTAGTGTTATGGTTAGGGTTAGTGTTAGGGTTAGTGTTCGGGGTAGGGTTAGGGTTAGTGTTAGGGTTAGGGTAAGGGTTAGTGTAAGGGTTAGGGTTAGGGTTAGTGTTAGGGTATGTGTTAGGGTTTAGGGTAAGGGTTAGTGTTAGGGTTAGTGTTAGGGTAAGGGTTAAGGTTAGTGTTACGGTTAGGGTAAGGGTTAGTGTTAGTGTTAGGGTTACTGTTAGGGTGAGGGTTAGGGTGAGGATTAGTGTTAGGGTGAGTGTTAGGGTAAGTGTTAGGGTTAGTGTAAGGGTTAGTGTTAGGCTCAGGTTTAGGGTTAGGGTTAGGTTTAGTGTAAGGGTTAGGCTTACTGTTAGGGTTAGTGTTAGGGTTAGTGTTAGTGTTAGGGTTAGTGTTAGGGTTACGGTTAGTGTGAGGGTTAGGGTTAGGGTTAGGGTTAGTGTTAGTTGTAGGGTTAGAGTTAGTGTTAGTGTTAGTGTTAGAGTTAGGGTTTGTGTTAGGGTTAGGGTTCGGGTTGGTGTTAGGGTTAGGGTTATGGTTAGGGTGAGTGTTAGGGGTAGGGTAAGGGTTAGTGTTAGCGTTAGTGTTAGTGTTAGGGTTAGTGTAAGTGTTAAGGTTAGGGTTACTGTTAGTGTTAGGGTTAGGGTTAGGGTTAGTGTTAGGGTTAGTGTTAGGGTTAGTGTTAGGGTTAGGCTTAGTGTTAGAGTTAGGGCTGGGGTTATTTTTAGGGTTAGGGTTAGGGTTAGTGTTAGGGTTAGGGTAAGTGGTAGGGTTAGGGTTAGGGTTAGGGTTAGGGTTAGTGTTAGTGTTAGGGTTAGGGTTAGGGTTAGGGTTAGTGTTAGGGTTAGGGTTAATATTAGTGTTAGGGTTAAGGTTAGGGTTTGGGTTAGAGTTAGGGTTAGTGTTAGGGTTAGGGTTAGGATGAGTGTTAGGGTAAGGTTTAGTGTTAGGGTTAGTGTTAGGGTTAGGGTTAGGGTTAGGGTGAGCGTTAAGGTTAGGGTGAGTGTTAGGGTTAGGGTGAGGGTTAGGGTTATGGTTAGTGGTAGGGTTAGGTTTAGTGTTAGTGTTAGGGTTAGGGTTTGTGTTAGGGTTAGGGTTAGGGTTAGTGTTAGGGTTAGGGAAAGGGTTAGGGTGAGTTATAGGGTTAGGGTTAGGGTTAGGGTTATGGTTAGTGATAAGTTTAGGGTTAGGGTTAGGGTTAGTGTTAGTGTTGAGGTTAGGGTTAGTGTTAAGGTTAGCGTTAGTGTAATGGTTAGGGTTAGGGTTAGTGTTACGGTTAGTGTTAGTGTTAGGGTTAAGGTTAGGGTGTGGGTTAGAGTTAGGGTTAGTGTTAGGGTTAGGGTAAGGGTTAGGGATAGTGTTAGGATTAGGTTTAGTGTTAGGGTTAGGTTTAGGCTTAGTGTAAGGGTTAGTGTTAGGGTTAATGTTAGGGTTAGGTTTAGGGTTATGGTTAGTGTTAGGGTAAGGGTTAGGGTTAGTGTTAGGGTTAGGGTTAGTGTTAGTGTAAGGGTTAATGTTCGGGGTAGGGTTAGTGTTAGGGTTAGGGTAAGGGTTAGTGTACGGGTTAGGGTTGGGGTTAGGGTGAGTGTTAGGTTTAGGGTTAGGGTCAGGTTTAGTGTTAGGGTTAGGGTTAGTGTTAGTGTAAGAGTTCGGGTTAGTGTTTGGTGTTAGGGTTGGGGTTAGTGTTAGAGTTAGGGCTAGGGTTATTTTTAGGGTTAGGGTTAGGGTTAGGGTTAGTGTTAGGGTTAGGGTAAGTGTTAGGGTTAGGGTTAGGGTTAGGGTTATGGTTATGGTTAGTGTTAGGGTTAGGGTTAGGGTTAGTGTTAGGGTTAGTGTTAGGGTAAGGGTTATGGTTAGTGGTAGAGTTAGGGTTAGTGTTAGTGTTAGGGTTAGGGTTAGTGTTACGGTTAGGGTTAGGGTTAGCGTTAGTGTTAGAATTAGGGTCAGGGTTAGTGTTAGTGTTAGTGTTAGGGTTAAGGTTAGGGTTTGGGTTAGAGTTAGGGTTAGTGTTAGGATTAGGGTTAGAATTAGTGTTAGGGTAAGGTTTAGTGTAAGGGTTAGGGTTAGGGTTAGTGTTAGGGTTAGGGTTAGGGTTAGTGTTAGGGTAAGTATAGGGTTAGTGTTAGGGTTAGGGTTAGGGTTATGGTTACTGTTAGGGTTAGGGTAAGGGTTAGTGTTATGGTTAGGGTTAGTGTTAGGGTTAGTGTTCGGGGTAGGGTTAGGGTTAGTGTTAGGGTTAGGGTTAGGGTTAGTGTTAGGGTATGTGTTAGGGTTTAGGGTAAGGGTTAGTGTTAGGGTTAGTGTTAGTGTTAGGGTTAGTGTTAGGGTAAGGGTTAAGGTTAGTGTTACGGTTAGGGTAAGGGTTAGTGTTAGTGTTAGGGTTACTGTTAGGGTGAGGGTTAGGGTGAGGATTAGGGTAAGTGTTAGGGTTAGTGTAAGGGTTAGTGTTAGGCTCAGGTTTAGGGTTAGGGTTAGGTTTAGTGTAAGGGTTAGGCTTACTGTTAGGGTTAGTGTTAGGGTTAGTGTTAGTGTTAGGGTTAGAGTTAGGGTTAGGGTTAGTGTGAGGGTTAGGGTTAGGGTTAGGGGTAGGGTTAGTTGTAGGGTTAGAGTTAGTGTTAGTGTTAGTGTTAGAGTTAGAGTTAGTGTTAGGGTTAGGGTTCGGGTTGGTGTTAGGGTTAGGGTTATGGTTAGGGTGAGTGTTAGGGGTAGGGTAAGGGTTAGTGTTAGCGTTAGTGTTAGTGTTAGGGTTAGTGTAAGTGTTAGGGTTAGGGTTACTGTTAGTGTTAGGGTTAGGGTTAGGGTTAGTGTTAGGGTTAGTGTTAGGGTTAGTGTCAGGGTTAGGGTTAGTGTTAGAGTCAGGGCTGGGGTTATTTTTAGGGTTAGGGTTAGGGTTAGTGTTAGGGTTAGGGTAAGTGGTAGGGTTAGGGTTAGGGTTAGGGTTATGGTTAGTGTTAGTGTTAGGGTTAGGGTTAGGGTTAGTGTTAGGGTTAGGGTTAATATTAGTGTTAGGGTTAAGGTTAGGGTTTGGGTTAGAGTTAGGGTTAGTGTTAGGGTTAGGGTTAGGATGAGTGTTAGGGTAAGGTTTAGTGTAAGGGTTAGTGTTAGGGTTAGTGTTAGGGTTAGGGTTAGGGTTAGGGTTAGTGTTAGGGTTAGTGTTAGGGTTAGGGTTAGTGTTAGAGTTAGGGCTCGGGTTATTTGTAGCGTTAGGGTTAGGGTTAGTGTTAGGGTTAGGGTAAGTGGTAGGGTTAGGGTTAGGGTCAGGGTTAGGGTTAGTGTTAGGGTTAGGGTTAGGGTTAGGGTTAGGGTTAGTGTTACGGTTAGGGTTAGGGTTAGGGTTAGCGTTAGTGTTAGAGTTAGGGTCAGGGTTAGGGTTAGGGTTAGTGTTAGTGTTAGGGTGAAGGTTAGGGTTTGGGTTAGAGTTAGGGTTAGTGTTAGGGTTAGGGTCAGGTTTAGTGTTAGGGTTAGGTTTAGTGTAAGGGTTAGGGTTAGGGTTAGTGTTAAGGTTAGGGTTAGGGTTAGTGTTAGGGTAAGTATAGGGTTAGTGTTAGGGTTAGGGTTAGGGTTATGGTTACTGTTAGGGTTAGGGTTAGGGTTAGTGTTATGGTTAGGGTTAGTGTTACGGTTAGGGTTAAGTATAGGGTAAGCGTTAGTGTTAGGGTTAGGGTTAGGGTTAGTGTTAGGGGTAGGGGTAGTGTCAGGGTTAAGGTTAGGGTTTGGGTTAGAGTTAGGGTTAGTTTTAGGGTTAGGTTTAGGGTTAGTGTTAGTATTAGGGTTAGGTTTAGTGTTAGTATTAGGTTAGGATTAGCGTTAGTATTAGGGTTATGGTTATGGTTAGGGTTAGGGTTAGTGTTAGGGGTTGGGTTAGGGTGTTGTTAGGGTTAGTGTTAGTGTTAGGGTTAGGGTTAGGGTTAGTGTTAGGGTTAGGGTTAGGGTTAGGGTTAGTGTTAGGGTATTGGTTAGGGTTAGTGTAAGAGTTAGGGTTAGGGTTAGGGTTAGTTTTAGGGTTAGGGTTAGGGTTAGTGTTACAGTTAGGGTTAGGGTTAGGGTTAGTGTTTTGGTTAGGGTTAGGGTTAGTGTTCTTGTAAGAGTTAGGGTAAGGGTTAGGGTTAGTGTTAGGGTAAGGGTTAGGGTTAGGATTAGTGTTAGGGTTAGTGTTAGGGTTACGGTTAGTGTTAGGGTTAGGGTAAGTGTTAGTGTTAGGGTTAGGGTAAGTGTTAGGATTTAGGGTTAGGGTTAGTGTAAGGGTTAGTGTTAGTGTTAGTGTTAGGGTTAGGGTAAGTGTTAGGGTTAGTGTTAGGGTTAGTGTTAGGGTTAGGTTTAGGGTAAGGGTTAGGGTTAGTGTTAGGGTAAGGGTTAGTGTTAGGGTTAGGGTTAGGGTTAGTGTTAGGGGTAGGGTAAGGGTTAGTGGTAGGGTAAGGGTTAGTGTTAGTGTTACGGTTAGGGTTAGGGTTAGGGTTAGTGTTAGGGTTGGGGTTAGGGTTAGGGTTAGGGTTAGTGTTAGGGTTAGGGTTAGGGTTAGTGTCAGGGTTAGGGTTAGGGTTAGGGTTAGGGTTAGTGTAAGCGTTAGTGTTAAGGTTAGGGTTATTGTTAGTGTTAGGGTTAGTGTAAGCGTTAGGGTTAGGGTTAGGGTTAGTGTTAGGGTTAGGGTTAGGGCTAGGGTTAGGGTTAGTGTTAGTGTTAGGGTTAGGGATAGTGTTACGGTTAGGGTTAGGGTTAGGGTTAGGGTAAGGGTTAGGGTTAGGTTTAGTGTAAGGGTTAGGGTTAGTGTTAGGGTAAGGGTTAGGGTTACTGTAAGGGTTAGGGTTGGTGTAAGGGTTAGGGTTAGGGTTAGGGTTAGTGTTAGTGTTAGGGTTAGGGTTAATGTTAGGGTTAGGGTTAGGGTTAGTGTTAGGGTTAGTGTTAGGGTAAGGGTTAGTGTTAGGGTTAGGGTTAGGGTTAGGGTTAGGGTTTGGGTTAGGGTTAGTGTTAGGGTTAGGGTTAGGGTTAGGGTTAGGCTTTGTGTTAGGGTTAGGGTAAGGGTTTTGGTTAGGGTTAGGGTAAGGTTAGTGTTAGGTTTAGCGTTAGGGTTAGGGTTAGTGTTAGGGTTAGTGTTAGGGTTAGGGTTCATGTTAGAGTTAGGGTTAGTGTTAGGGTTTGGGTTAATGTTAGTGTTAGAGTTAGGCTAAGTGTTTGTGTTAGGGTTAGGGTTAGTGTTACGGTTAGGGTTAGGGTTAGTGTTAGGGTTAGTGTTAGTGTTAGGGTTAAGGTTAGGGTTTGGTTTAGAGTTAGGGTTAGTGTTAGTTTTAGTGTAAGGGTTAGGGTTAGGCTTAGTGTAAGCTTTAGGGTTAGCGTTAGTGTTAGGGTTAGTGTTAGTGTTAGGGTTAGGTTTATTGTTAGTGTTAGGGTAAAGGTTAGGGTTCGTGTTATGGTTAGGGTTAGGGTAAGTGTTAGTGTTAGGGTTAGGGTAAGTGTTAGGATTTAGGGTTAGGGTTAGTGTAAGGGTTAGTGTTAGGGTTAGTGTTAGGGTTAGGGTAAGTGTTAGGGTTAGTGTTAGGGTTAGTGTTAGGGTTAGGGTTAGGGTAAGGGTTAGGGTTAGTGTTAGGGTAAGGGTTAGTGTTAGGGTTAGGGTTAGGGTTAGTGTTAGGGGTAGGGTAAGGGTTAGTGGTAGGGTTAGGGTTAGTGTTAGTGTTACGGTTAGGGTTAGGGTTAGGGTTAGTGTTAGGGTTGGGGTTAGGGTTAGGGTTAGGGTTAGTGTTAGGGTTAGGGTTAGGGTTAGTTTTAGGGTTAGGGTTAGGGTTAGTGTTACAGTTAGGGTTAGGGTTAGGGTTAGTGTTTTGGTTAGGGTTAGGGTTAGTGTTCTTGTAAGAGTTAGGGTAAGGGTTAGGGTTAGTGTTAGGGTAAGGGTTAGGGTTAGGATTAGTGTTAGGGTTAGTGTTAGGGTTACGGTTAGTGTTAGGGTTAGGGTAAGTGTTAGTGTTAGGGTTAGGGTAAGTGTTAGGATTTAGGGTTAGGGTTAGTGTAAGGGTTAGTGTTAGTGTTAGTGTTAGGGTTAGGGTAAGTGTTAGGGTTAGTGTTAGGGTTAGTGTTAGGGTTAGGTTTAGGGTAAGGGTTAGGGTTAGTGTTAGGGTAAGGGTTAGTGTTAGGGTTAGGGTTAGGGTTAGTGTTAGGGGTAGGGTAAGGGTTAGTGGTAGGGTAAGGGTTAGTGTTAGTGTTACGGTTAGGGTTAGGGTTAGGGTTAGTGTTAGGGTTGGGGTTAGGGTTAGGGTTAGGGTTAGTGTTAGGGTTAGGGTTAGGGTTAGTGTCAGGGTTAGGGTTAGGGTTAGGGTTAGGGTTAGTGTAAGCGTTAGTGTTAAGGTTAGGGTTATTGTTAGTGTTAGGGTTAGTGTAAGCGTTAGGGTTAGGGTTAGGGTTAGTGTTAGGGTTAGGGTTAGGGCTAGGGTTAGGGTTAGTGTTAGTGTTAGGGTTAGGGATAGTGTTACGGTTAGGGTTAGGGTTAGGGTTAGGGTAAGGGTTAGGGTTAGGTTTAGTGTAAGGGTTAGGGTTAGTGTTAGGGTAAGGGTTAGGGTTACTGTAAGGGTTAGGGTTGGTGTAAGGGTTAGGGTTAGGGTTAGGGTTAGTGTTAGTGTTAGGGTTAGGGTTAATGTTAGGGTTAGGGTTAGGGTTAGTGTTAGGGTTAGTGTTAGGGTAAGGGTTAGTGTTAGGGTTAGGGTTAGGGTTAGGGTTAGGGTTTGGGTTAGGGTTAGTGTTAGGGTTAGGGTTAGGGTTAGGGTTAGGCTTTGTGTTAGGGTTAGGGTAAGGGTTTTGGTTAGGGTTAGGGTAAGGTTAGTGTTAGGTTTAGCGTTAGGGTTAGGGTTAGTGTTAGGGTTAGTGTTAGGGTTAGGGTTCATGTTAGAGTTAGGGTTAGTGTTAGGGTTTGGGTTAATGTTAGTGTTAGAGTTAGGCTAAGTGTTTGTGTTAGGGTTAGGGTTAGTGTTACGGTTAGGGTTAGGGTTAGTGTTAGGGTTAGTGTTAGTGTTAGGGTTAAGGTTAGGGTTTGGTTTAGAGTTAGGGTTAGTGTTAGTTTTAGTGTAAGGGTTAGGGTTAGGCTTAGTGTAAGCTTTAGGGTTAGCGTTAGTGTTAGGGTTAGTGTTAGTGTTAGGGTTAGGTTTATTGTTAGTGTTAGGGTAAAGGTTAGGGTTCGTGTTATGGTTAGGGTTAGGGTAAGTGTTAGTGTTAGGGTTAGGGTAAGTGTTAGGATTTAGGGTTAGGGTTAGTGTAAGGGTTAGTGTTAGGGTTAGTGTTAGGGTTAGGGTAAGTGTTAGGGTTAGTGTTAGGGTTAGTGTTAGGGTTAGGGTTAGGGTAAGGGTTAGGGTTAGTGTTAGGGTAAGGGTTAGTGTTAGGGTTAGGGTTAGGGTTAGTGTTAGGGGTAGGGTAAGGGTTAGTGGTAGGGTTAGGGTTAGTGTTAGTGTTACGGTTAGGGTTAGGGTTAGGGTTAGTGTTAGGGTTGGGGTTAGGGTTAGGGTTAGGGTTAGTGTTAGGGTTAGGGTTAGGGTTAGTGTCAGGGTTAGGGTTAGGGTTAGGGTTAGGGTTAGTGTTAGCGTTAGTGTTAAGGTTAGGGTTATTGTTAGTGTTAGGGTTAGTGTAAGCGTTAGGGTTAGGGTTAGGGTTAGTGTTAGGGTTAGGGTTAGGGCTAGGGTTAGGGTTAGTGTTAGTGTTAGGGTTAGGGATAGTGTTACGGTTAGGGTTAGGGTTAGGGTTAGGGTAAGGGTTAGGGTTAGGTTTAGTGTAAGGGTTAGGGTTAGTGTTAGGGTAAGGGTTAGGGTTACTGTAAGGGTTAGCGTTGGTGTAAGGGTTAGGGTTAGGGTTAGGGTTAGTGTTAGTGTTAGGGTTAGGGTTAATGTTAGGGTTAGGGTTAGGGTTAGTGTTAGGGTTAGTGTTAGGGTAAGGGTTAGTGTTAGGGTTAGGGTTAGGGTTAGGGTTAGGGTTTGGGTTAGGGTTAGTGTTAGGGTTAGGGTTAGGGTTAGGGTTAGGCTTTGTGTTAGGGTTAGGGTAAGGGTTTTGGTTAGGGTTAGGGTAAGGTTAGTGTTAGGTTTAGCGTTAGGGTTAGGGTTAGTGTTAGGGTTAGTGTTAGGGTTAGGGTTCTTGTTAGAGTTAGGGTTAGTGTTAGGGTTTGGGTTAATGTTAGTGTTAGAGTTAGGCTAAGTGTTTGTGTTAGGGTTAGGGTTAGTGTTACGGTTAGGGTTAGGGTTAGTGTTAGGGTTAGTGTTAGTGTTAGGGTTAAGGTTAGGGTTTGGTTTAGAGTTAGGGTTAGTGTTAGTTTTAGTGTAAGGGTTAGGGTTAGGCTTAGTGTAAGGTTTAGGGTTAGCGTTAGTGTTAGGGTTAGTGTTAGTGTTAGGGTTAGGGTTATTGTTAGTGTTAGGGTAAGGGTTAGGGTTCGTGTTATGGTTAGGGTTAGTGTAAGGGTTAGTGTTCGGGCTACGGTTAGGGTAAGTGTTAGGGTTAGGGTAAGGGTTAGTGTAAGGGTTAGGGTTAGGTTTCGGGTTAGTGTTAGGGTAAGTGTTAAAGTTTAGGGTTAGGGTTAGTGGTAGGGTTAGTGTTAGTGGTAGTGTTAGGGTTAGTGTTAGGGTAAGGGCTAGGGTAAGTGGTAAGGTTAGGGTTAGGGTTAGTGTTAGGGTTAGTGTAAGCGTTTGTGTAAGGGTGAGGGTTAGGGTAAGGGTTAGTGTTAGGGTTGGGGTTAGGGTTAGTGTTAGGGTTAGTGTTAGTGTTACGGTTATGGTTAGGATTAGGGTTAGTGTTAGGGGTGGGGTTAGGGTTAGTGTTAGTGTTAGGGCTAGGGTTAGGGTTAGTGTTAAGGTTAGTGTTAGGGTTAGGGTTAGGGTTTGTGTTAGTGTTAGGGGTAGGGTTAGTGTTAGGGTTAGGGTTAGTGTTAGGGTTAGTGTTAGTGTTAGGGTTAGGTTTAGTGTTAGGGTTAGGGTTAGGGTTAGGGTTAGGGTTAGTGTAAGGTTTAGGGTTAGGGTTAGGGTTAATGTTAGGGTAAGGTTTAGGGTTACTGTTAGGGTTAGTGTTAGAGTTAGGGATAGGGTTAGGGTGAGTGTTAGTGTTAGGGTTAGGGTTAGTGTGTGGGTGTTGGTTAGGGTTAGTGTTAGGATTAGTGTTATTTTTAGTGTTAGGGTTAGGGTTAGTGTTAGGGTTAGGGTTAGTGTTAGGGTTAGGGTTAGCGTTAGTGTAAGGCTTAGGGTTAGTGTTACGGTTAGGGTTAGGGTTAGTGGTAGTTTAAGGGTTAGGGTTAGGGTTAGTGTTAATGTTAGGGTTAGGGTTAGGATTAGTGTTAGGGTTAGGGTTAATGTTACGGTTAGGGTTAGTGTTATGGTTAGTGTAATGGTTAGTGTTAGGGTTAGTGTTAGGGTTAGGTTTAGTGTTAGGGTTAGGGTTAATGGTAGGGTTAGGGTTGGGGTTTGGGTTAGAGTTAGGGTTAGTGTGAGGGTTAGAGTTAGGGTTTGGGTTAGTGTTAGTGTTATGTTTAGGTTTTGTGTTAGGGTTAGGGTTAGTGTTAGTGTTAGTGTTAGTGTTAGGGTTAGGGTTAGTGTTAGGGTTATGGTTAGGGTTAGTCTTATGTTTAGGTTTAGTGTCAGTGTTAGGGTTAGGGTTAGGGTTAGGGTTAGAGTTAGGTATAGTGTTAGGGTTAGGGTTAGTGGTAGGGTTAGGGTTAGTTTTAGTGTTAGTGTTAGGGTTAGGGTAAGTGTTAGGTTTAGGGTTAGGGTTTTGGTTAGGTTTAGGGTTAGTGTTAGGGTTAGGATTAGGGTGAGGGTCAGTGTTAGGGTTAGGGTATGTTTTAGTGTTACGGTTAGGGTTAGGGTTAGGGTTAGGGTTAGGGTCAATGTTAGTGTGAGGGTTAGGTTTAGGGTAGGTGTTAGGGTTAGGGTTAGTGTTAGCGTAAGGGTTAGTGTGAGGGTTAGGGTTAGGGTTAGGTGTAGGGTTAGTGTAAGGGTTAGGGTTAGGCTTAGGGTTAGGGTTAGGGTTAGTGTTAGGGTTAGGGTTAGTGTTAGGGTAAGGGTTAGGGTTAGGGTCAGGGTTAGTGCAAGGGTTAGGGTTAGGCTTAGTGTTAGGGTTAGGGTTAGGGTAAGGTTAAGTGTTGTGGTTAGGTTTAGGGTTAGTGTTAGGGTTAGTGTTAGGGTTAGGGTTAGAATTATGGTTAGTGTTAGGGTTAGGGTCAGGGTTTGTGTTAGGGTTAGGGTTAGGGTTAGTGGTAGGGTTAGTCTTAGGGTGAGGGTTAGGGTTAGTGTTAGCTTTAGTGTAAGTGTTAGGGTTAGGGGTAGGTTTAGTGTTAGGTTAAGGGTTAGGGTTAGGGTGAGTGTGTGGGTAAGGGTTTGTGTTAGGGTTAGGGTTATGTTTAGTGTTCGGGTTAGGGTTAGGGTAAGTGTTAGGGCTAGGATTAGGGTTAGTGTTAGGGTTAGGGTTAGGGTTAGTGTTAGGGTTAATGTTTGTGTTAAGGTTTGGGTTAGGGTTAGGGTTAATGTTAGGGTTAGGGTTAATGTTAGGGTTATGGTTAGGGGGTTAGGGTTAGGGTAAGGGTTTTGGTTAGGGTTAGGGTAAGGGTTAGTGTTAGGGTTAGCATTAGGGTTAGGGTTAGTGTTAGGGTTAGTGTTAGGGTTAGGGTTTGTGTTAGGGTTAGGGTTAGGGTTACTGTTCGGGTTAAGGTTAGGGTTAGGGTTAGTGTTAGGGTAAGGGTTAGTGTTAGGGTTAGGGTTTGGGTTAGAGTTAGGGTTAGTGTTAGGGTCAGGCTTAGTGTTAGGGTTAGGGTTAGGGTTAGTGTTAGGGTTAGGGTTAGGGTTAGTGTTAGGGTTAGTGTTTGTGTTAGGGTTAGGGTTAGGGTTAGTGTTAGGGTTAGGGTTAGGGTAAGGGTTAGGGTGAGGGAAAGTGTTCGGGTTAGGGTTAGGGTTAGTGTTAGGATTAGGGTTAGGGTTAGGGTTAGTGGTAGAGGTAGGGCTAGGGTTGGTGTTAGGGTTAGGGTTAGGCTTAGTGTTAGGGTTAGGCTATGGGTAAGGTTTAGTGTTAGGGTTAGGGTTAGTGTTAGTGTTAGGGTTAGGGTGAGTGTTAGGGTTAGGGTTAGGGTTAGTTTTAGAGTTAGGGCTAGGGTTAGTCTTAGGGTTAGGGTTAGGGTTAGTGTTAGGGTTAGGGTTAGTGTTAGGTTTAGGGTTAGGGTTAGGGTTAGGGTTAGTGTTAGGCTTAGGTTTAGATTTAGTGTTACGGTTAGGGTTAGGGTTAGTTTTAGGGTTAGGGTTAGGGTTAGGGTTAGTGTTAGTGTTAGTGTTAGTGTTAGGGGTAGGGTTTGGGTTAGTGTTACGGTTAGGGTTAGGGTTAGTTTTAGGGTTAGGGTTAGTAATAGGGTTAGGTTTAGTGTTAGGGTTAGGGTTAGTGTTAGGGTTAGAGTTAGGGTTAGGGTTTGGGTTAGAGTTAGGGTTATTGGTAGGGTTAGGGTTAGTGTTAGTGTTAGGGTTAGGTTTAGTGTTAGGGTTAGAGTTAGGGTTTGTGTTAGTGTTAGGGTTAGGGTTACTGTTAGGGTTAGGGTTAGGGTTAGTGTTAGTGTAAGGGTTAGTGTTAGGGTTAGGGTTTGTGTTAGGCTTAGGGTTCGGGTCAGTTTTACGTTTAGGGTTAGGGTTAGTGTTAGTGTTAGGGTTAGGGTTAGTGTTAGTGTTAGTGTTAGGGTTAGGGTTAGGGTTAGGGTTTGTGTTACGGTTAGGGTTAGGGTTAGGGTTAGTGTTAGGGTTAGGGTTAGGGTTAGTGTTAGGGTTAGGGTTAGGGTTAGTGTTAGGGTTAGGTTTGGTGTTAGGGTAAGGGTTAGTGTTAGAGTTAGGGTTAGGGTTTGGGTTAGAGTTAGGGTTAGTGTTAGGGTTAGGGTTAGGGTTAGGTTTAGGGTTAGTGTTAGTGTTAGGGTTAGGTTTAGTGTTAGGGTTAGGGTTAGTGTTAGTGTTAGGGTTAGGGTTAGTGTTAGGGTTAGGGTTAGTGTTAGGGTTAGGGTTAGTGTTAGGGTTAGGGTTAGGGTTAGTGTTAGGGTGAGGGTTAGGGTTAGTGTTAGGGTTGGGGTTAGGGTTAGGGTGAGGGTTAGTGTGCGAAATTCAAACAATTATATCTTTTCCAAAATGTTTTGTTTTTCAAAAACCAGAGGACAAATATTTTCTCTCGATTAAAGACCCGATCTTCTGATACAGTTCAGAAAATGTTCAACAATTTTTCTCCAAAAACTGACTTTTTCGCTTTGAACAACAATGAGGCGCCTATGGTGATAGCGTTGAAAATAAATGAAAGTCGACTGCTAAATGGGAGGAGGTGCTTAGAGAGAAGTCCTTACTCTTTGATGTCAAGACGGAAAATTGGAATTCTATTTATGGAAATCGATTATCTCCTACGCAATCGACAAATATGTCGATTACATCAGCCAGTTTCTGCCAGAGGTGAAGACCGTTATTCAGAAGTTGCAAAGAATCAAAAACAGAATGAATAGAATAAAACATCTATTTTATTTAATGAAACACGCGCGTGCGCACGCACACACACTTGTATGTATATATACATATACATACATATATATATATATGTATGTATATATATATATATATATATATAGAGAGAGAGAGAGAGAGAGAGAGAGGGAGGAGCGAGAGAGAGGGGGAAGAGAACGAGAGAGAGGGGGATTTAAACCTTCATTTTTAATAACGGTGTTTTTCTCATTTCATTTCGCCTCTGTTATTAAGACCGCCAGTTGCTCATACACATTTTTCTGGTCCACACGAAACCTTAATTATTTCTCGAATTTTACTCCGACTAATTGTTGTGTTGTTATCTCTAATAAGGGATTAGAAGAGATGACGTATATTATATATGTGTTGCATGATAAAGGAGATCGTGTGTTATCGTCTAGTCAGTGTTAACGTCATGTGTGATCGTCTAGTGGTCCGTCTATTTGTCCATATGCTTTTAAGTGTGACTGTGTGTGTGGCATGTCATGCATTTTCAGACATACCTTCTGTGTCTTGGATGTTGGTCCATCTGGAATCATCTCATCTTGGACGGGAGACCTGGTACCTGTTTTGGACGAAGACAAGGAATTGGCTTTATAGTTTATTTCACTTTCCAGATGTCTCACAGAAGATGAAAGTGAATATCTTACCTGTGTTGTTCTGTTCTACACACGTCAGCGTCACCCCTCCCCCCCCCAGTGAAGGGGAGAAGACAACGGTGAAGCCGTCCGTCGCCTTCTACGTTCAAACCAAATCTCCACGATTCAGCTAACCTAATCACGTGACTCACACGCAATCCGATCAGCTGATCTTGACTTCCGGTCAACGTGTCTACAATGTACTTAACACAATTCCCTCTTTCTCTCTCTTGATCCATTCTCTAACATAATTAACTCATACTATGATTTTTTTCTATAATTTTGAATTAAACAGCTTTCTTAAAATTGTTTAAAATTATAGAAAGGGTTTCAGTGCTTTTTACTGCGCCTATTTATTAAATTTGATACTCTAATATCTGCATCAAGCGTAGTGCTTTTGGGACTAAAATTGCACCGCTTTAAAATCCTTTTTAAAACTTTTTTGATATGCATGAATATACATTTTCCGCAGAAGGATACTGATACACGATTCTCCTGTGACAATATTCTTATTTAATAACTTGGATTCGGATGACTTTTTGGTGTCTTTTCAGACTCATTACAGACCTTGAAATTTCCTTCTGGATTATTCTGCGTACGAGTGCATTGGATATTAACTTTCGTTTCATTTTATTCTGGAAAAGATATCTATACCCTGATGGATTACCTTATAAGAATTTTAGTTGATTTACATTTTAACTTTTTTAATTTTTTGGTTTTTCTTTCTTTTATTTCTTCTACAATGAATTTGTACTTTTTTATTTATATTTTATGATTTTTTTTTCAGAATATTATTGTAATTTTTTTTTATATTTGAAATTCTTTTAGGTTTAAGAATTTGTAAAAAATCATTGAAAGTTTTGAAAATTTTTATAAATTCGAAAAAAATCGTATTACCTTATTATTTTTGTATATATTTTAATTTTTTGATTTAGTTTTTATCGTTTTTTCTTGCTCGTCAGTTTTTGATCACCATTATATTACACCCCCTAATAATTTTTTCATTTATAATATGATTTTTTTCTATTTCTAATTTTAATCTTTTTAATTTTCATAATCGCGCCTTTTTCTCCTTTTCTGACGAGGAACGTTTAGTTTCGAAATGCCATGGCCTAAAGAGGGTTCTCCTTTATTTCTTTTTCTGTAACACTTATTGACTTGATAATGTAATAAAATTCCTATGTAACTTTACATTTTATCTTTTTAACTTATTCTGTTATATATATATATATATATATATATATATATATATGTGTGTGTGTGTGTGTGTGTGTGTGTGTGTGTATAACTATCTATCTCTTTCTCTCTATATCTATCTATTTATCGATCTATCTCTTTCTCTTTCTCTCTCTCTCTCTCTTTCTGTATATATATATAATGTGAGGTTAGAAAGAACGATCATGTGCGAATTTGTATTTTTTTAAATAAACAAATATTTATTTATTTAAAGTTTCGATTTTTCGGCTTATAAAAAGCCTTCATCAGGATTTAAAAAAAAACAATACAATATACTTTTTTTATTTTTTATTTTCTTACGTGCCATGATGTCGTTTTAGCAGAGTGGTTGTAATCTAGTGGTGAGCGCTGTTCGTGCGCGAATGTGTAGTATAAGTATTGATCCACTTTTAGGATGAGTCATAGGAAACGGATGTTTTTAGAACATTCCTTTTTCTCCCTTAGAAGGGATGGGGAGTGAGGAAGGTACTTTTTAAACCTGCTTAAGATGCCGTTTAGTTTGTTGTTATTTGTTTATCTTTTACGTTAAATTTTGTTTTAGTTATTGATTTTGAACTGCTTTTCTTTTCAGTTCATTATCTTCATGCTAACGTGGAGTCATCAACACTGTGTGTTTGCTTATGACACTTACGTTAAAATTGGTGAACTAATGACAAAAACCCACCGTCTCCGCAATCAAAGATTCAATATCAGTCGTCACGGTAATGTACCAAAATGCAATACCTTTCTTAGGTGGGTTAGTTCACTAATGACAACTGGTTCATTATTGAAAAACCAAACCATCTGGCTCTTTTATCATTTTTACATATTATTTTATTTATTATCATATATTATATATTATTTTATTTATTTTCATATATTATTTTATTTATTTTTATATATTATTTTATTTATTTTTATATATTATTTTATTATTTTTATATATTATTTTATTTATTTTTATATAATCTTATTTATTTTTATATATTATTTTATTTATTTTTATATATTATTTTATTTATTTTTATATATTATTTTATTTATTTTTATATATTATTTTATTTATTTTTTATATTATTTTATTTATTTTATATATTATTTAATTTACTTTTACATATTATTTTATTTATTTTTATATATTATTTTATTTATTTTTACATAATATTTGATTTATTTTTATATATAATTTGATTTATTTTTATATATTATTTGATTTATTTTTACATATTATTTTATTTATTTTTATATATTATTTTATTTATTCTTATATATTATTTTATTTATTTTTATATATTATTTTTTATTTTCATATATTATTTTATTTATTTTTACATATTATTTTATTTATTTTTACATATTCATTGATTTATTTTTACATATTATTTTATTTATTTTTACATATTATTTTATTTATTTTTATATATTATTTTATTTATTTTTATATATTATTTTTTTTATTTTTATATATTATTTTATTTTCATATATTATTTTATTCATTTTTATATATTATTTGATTTATTGTATATATTATTTTATTTATTTTTACATATTATTGTTTTATTTTCACATATTATTTTATTTATTTTTATATATTATTTTATTTATTTTTATATATTATTTTATTTATTTTTATATATTATTTTATTTATTTTTATATATTATTTTATTTATTTTTATATATTATTTTATTTATTTTTATGTATTATGTGATATATTTTTACATATTATTTTATTTATTTGTACATATTATTATATTTATTTTTATATATTATTTTATGTATTTTTACATATTATTTTATTTAGTTTTACATATTATTTCATTTATTTTTATATATAATTTGATTAACTTTTTACATAGTATTTTATTTATTTTTATATATATAATCTTATTTATTTATTTTTATATATTATTTTATTTATTTTTACAGACAATTGTATTTATTTTTATATATTATTTTATTTAGTTTTACATAGTATTTGATTTATTTTTACATATTATTTTATTTATTTTTATATATTATTTTATTCATTTTTACATATTATTTTATTTATTTTTATATATTATTTGATTTTTTTATATATTATTTTATTTATTGTATATATTATTTTATTTATTTTTATATATTATTTTATTTCTTTTTATATATTATTTGATTTTTTATATATTATTTTATTTTTTTTTACATATTATTTTATTTATTTTTATATATTATTTTATTTATTTTTATATATTATTTTTATTTTCATATATTATTTTATTTATTGTTATACATATGATTTGATTTATTTTATATATTATTTTATTTATTTTTACATATTATTTTATTTATTTTTACATATTATTTTATTCATATTTACATATTATTTTATTTATTTTTATATATTATTTTATTTATTTTTATATATTATTTTATTTAGTTTTATATATTATTTTATGTATTTTTATATATTATTTTATTTATTTTTATATATTATTTCATTTATTTTTATATATTATTTTATTTATTTTTATATATTATTTAATTTTTTTTATATATTATTTTATTTATTTTATATATTATTTTATTTATTTTTATATATTATTTGATTTATTTTTACATATTATTTTATTTAGTTTTATATATTATTTTATGTATTTTTATATATTATTTTATTTATTTTTATATATTATTTTATTTATTTTATATATTATTTGATTTATTTTTATATATTATTTTATTTATTTTTACATATTATTTTATTTATTTTTATATATTATTTAATTTATTTTTATATATTATTTTATTCATTTTTATATATTATTGTATTTATTTTTACATATTATTTTATGTATTGTTACATATTATTTTATTTATTTTTACATATTATTTTATTTATTTTTATATATTATTTTATTTATTTTTATATATTATTTTATTTATTGTTACATATTATTTTATTTATTTTTACATATTATTTTTACATATTATTTTATTTATTTTTATTTCTTATTTTATTTATTTTTATATATTATTTTATTTGTTTTCATATATCATTTTATTTATTTTTACATATTATTTTATTTATTTTTACATTTCATTGTATTTATTTTTATATATTATTTGATTTACTTTTTACATATTATTTTATTTATTTTTATATAATCTTATTTATTTTTATATATTATTTTATTTATTTTTACAGATAATTGTATTTATTTTTATATATTATTTTATTTAGTTTTACATATAATTATATTTATTTTTACATATTATTTTTTATATTTTTACATATTATTTTATTTATTGTTACATACTATTTTATTTATTATTTATATATTATTTTATTTATTTTTACATATTATTTTATTTATTTTTACATATTATTTTATTTAGTTTTACATATTAATTTATTTATTTTCATATATTATTTTATTTATTTTTACATATTATTGTATTTATTTTTATATATTATTTTATTTATTTTTACATATTATTTTATTTATTTTTACATATAATTATATTTATTTTTATATATTATTTTATTTATTTTTACATATAATTATATTTATTTTTATATATTATTTTATTTATTTTTACATATTATTTTGTTTATTTTTACATAATGTTTTATTTATTTTTACATATTATTTTATTTATTTTTAGATACTATTTTATTTATTTTTACATATGATTTTATTTATTGGTTTATATAGTTATATTTATTTTCATATATTATTTTATTTATTTTTATATATTGTTTTTTATTTTTACATATTATTTTATTTATTTTTACATATTTTATTTATTTTTATATATTATTTTATTTATTTTTACATATTATTTTATTTATTTTTTACATATTGTATTTATTTTTACATATTATTTTATTTATTTTTACATATTATGTTGCACAACATTTTCTTCTAAGCCATCTATACGGCATTCTTTTGCTCTGATCCTCACGGCCACTCACTTTGTACGTTTTGCACCATTATACTTCCATTTTGTTATTCTATGTTATCTACTTATTTAATTAAATATGGGACGCTCCTTGTACCTACAATTCCGGGGGGGGGGAGTCTTTTGGTTGGCTATTCTAAAGACTTTCTTTTCACTTCTTGCTTGAAGAAATGAACGATTAGTAAATTTGCCTAATTCTTCGTTGTTCCTACTTTTATATTTTTAGTTAGTTTTCATAGATTTTATATTACAATTTGCAGGTACGTTTATCTAATCATTTAGCAGTTAAAAATGATAGCCTGAATATCAAATATCTAAACTTTACAATATGTTTGCATATTGTTCCTTCAATATCAGAAGCGATCGATTTAAGTATTCGCAGATTTGAAATTTGATTAAAACATACATTTTTGCAGATTTTTTTAAATCAGAATGCAAAATGGTATTCAATTTATGAATGAATTTCTAAAGTAACCGCAACAGTCAGATGCAATACACACATACGTGCATAATATGTTTTTGTGAGTCCTATATATATATATATATATATATATATATTATTTGCATTTGTTCGTTATCCTGATGCTTTTGAATCGTTTAAGATAAACCAGACTATATTGATAAAGGAAATCCAAAACTATATTAGCAATGTATAAATGTATTTATAATTACATATAATAAATTTATATAGTTAAAAAAAAAAAAAAAAAAAAAAAATGTATATATGTAAAAATAAAATATTTTTAACCTTTATATATCTAATTTTAAATAAATAAGAATGTAAATATACAAACTACTAACTATAGTGGGGGTGATAAGTAGTTAAATGGATTAATCCAAATCTTATAAATACAAGACTGATAAATTAAAAAATTAAAAAATGTATCCATTTTAAATGTGGAAATTGATGAATCGCACAGGTAAGAAATTCATTTTTATACTATGAAAAGGTTAGTAATTACAATTAAGAATAGGAAATTGGGGAAAAAAATTTTTGTAACTTGTCTTCTTCCTAAGATTAAGGGTGGTGGTGTTTGATCAACACTGCTGGAGAGCCATGATGTAATACACTGTTTTGTTTTTAAATCCCCGAAACAGTGTTTCATGGTAAACAACTGATGATCCCTTGAAAAATATATAAAAAAAAATAAAAAAATTGGTATTATAGTAAATTTGAGAGTTGATGCAGTGATTGCAGGTGATTAAATGACTTACTGACTAGATGTTTTTTTAATGAATGATAAAAAATAATTTTTTGTGTGGTTTCAAATGTTAAAAACTTCAAAGACTATATATATATATATATATATATATATATATATATATATATATATATATATATATATATATATATATATATATATATATATATACGTATATCGGGTTCGGGTTTAAAGTTAGATTACATTTAGGATCCGTGTAAGGGTTGTGCTAACGTGTAAAGGCATGTGCGCCCCTCGTCAATCGCTGACTCAAGTGCTCTTTGCCATGGGTTTTCTTCTCCTTCGTATTCTATCCTTCTTTTCGTTCTGATTGTGTTGTCGTCTCTCACATTCGCGATTGCCAAGGCAGCGAACACTGCTTTACAAGTAAAAAAGAAAAAAAAAAGAAAAGAATAACGCCACGGAATAACGCACAATATTCTAAATCGGATCTCCAAACGGTATCTATTCATAGCTGTCTGTCGTGGCATGTTTGTCATCGGTTGATCAATTCATCTCCTCATCTGCTAAAGCTTTGTCCGATTTCCCCCGAGCTGCAAACCATCGTTAATTGGAAACGCAAAACTGTTTCAAACTCATCTACTACATTGATTGACTCAAAATCGGAAATGCGATGCCCGATCTTTTGTCTTAGTCATCGCTGTACCTGATTATTAGAAACTGACAACCTCCGTGGTTGCTCTGTACCTGGGAATGGTTGATTATCCAAGAACTGATCGTGAGGCGTCTTCCTCTCACGGGAGTTAAAAAAGGTTTCACTCCCTCGTCTTTTTTGCTCATTTCACTTGTTTTTGTTGTACTAAAGAATCATTTCCTCCCATTGTTCTGGTGCAGGCAAAGGGTGAAAATCTATTAGTGTTTGTTTATATGGAGATAGAAAGAGAAAGACACAGAGAGAAAGAGAAAGACAGAGAGAGAGAGATAGAAAGAGAAAGACACAGAAAGAGAGAGAGAGAGAGAGAGAGAGAGAGAGAGAGAGAGAGAGAGAAATGATATTTAAACAGAAATCATCAATAATTTCAATGAATTCCATTCTCTTGAGTATGTAATAAACCATTTTTACTACAATTTTTTTTGTTTTGTTTTTATTTTTGTTTTGTTTTTGTTTTTTGTTTTTTGAAAGGGTATGCTAATTTCGAATCCACGTCATTTCACAGAAACGGTTTCACGTAGGGATGTTGGCAACCTTCATGTGGTCTCTCCTGTAAGTACCCGATATCCTTCTAGAAAGAATTTTTAACAGAAATTGAATAAACGCATGCCAACTTTTAAAATCATGTCAAAACTGACAAAATTTGAAACAACGAATCGGCTCTCAGAATGGCAAAGATCAAATTCGTTGCAAATCGTGTTTGTAAATCTGCCATTATTTATACAAGTGAAGAGAGAATAAAAATCAAAATATACAAAGGGAGTCTACAACCAGGAACATTTCAAGTTGCTTGGTATATACTTTTATTTCTGCAAACTCAGCAGGGAACTGCACAACAGCCGACATAGAAATGTGATTAACCTTTCGCGTTGAAAAGGCGTTGAAATCAGTATCTGTCATAAGCGGACGCAATCAATTCTGCCAAGATAGATTACTTCGTTATTTACAAAATAAAATTCTGATAATAATACGTTAAGATTTTTCAATCTAAGCCTAACATTGGCCATCTGAATTACTAATTACATTTTACTTAACCCGAGCGCCATGTTTTTATTCTTTGGCCAGGCTTGAACGTTTACTCGTGACTGGTACCTGGAAGACGATGACAACTATAATGTCAGCTATATCTTTTTTCCAACTCACTAACAGATCTTTATTTCCTTATTTTAGAGTTGCTTCTCGTTGGAGACGGAAGAAACGTTTTTATTCACTAAAAGCTTACATTGCAACTACCTTTAACATTAAGTGGTGTGGGAGCCTTTCCTAGTCTCACACAAAAACATGCGTTCACATCTCAAGCCATGATTCTTGTCATATACATACGTGCACACAAACATACGCGCACATGTACACACAAGTAGATATATTCACATTCACGTACATACACTCACATTCACGTGTATACACACACACGCTAATGTACACACATGTACTCACATACGCGCACACGTACGCACACATGGACAACGTCACTTCCCCTTTCAAAGGAAATCCACACATGCGCAAAAGACCATCGGAAACAACTATAAAAGCAAGAGACAAGCTGTTTCCAGCCCTTTTCCAACTCGCTTTCCGAGGTGAGTGGTCTATGGACCAGCCGTCGCCGTTTCGGCAGGCGCGCCTCACCCCACCTGCTACCATGTGGGGCAAAAAGCCAACAGACAGTATATACACTTTATATGCTTCCTATCTCCATAACCTGGATTAACTTTCTTTTTCTCTCTCTATCTACAACTTGTGCCAGAGAACACCTTCGCATAGCTGACTTCTAACATGGCGCACAGCTTTACTGATGTCAACCCTCTATCTTTTTCTTTGTCTACACGCTGGTCTGTCATTCCCAGTTTCACTACATTGCTCACTTCTCTTTCCACGCGTGAACAAACGATAGTGACTCGAACGTGAGATGAACACACATTTCCTTTTCCTTCTATACTACAAGTCCCGCAACAAATGATGGTTACACCCGCGTGGGCATGAACACATGTTATATCTAAAACATTCATTCTTTCAACAGTAAATAAACGACATGTTTATTTTATCCAGCAATTGAGTCGTTGTTTCCTTCATTCCATTCGTTTCATTATTTTTCTTTTGTAACGGGATTAGGATTTATATATCCTAGTCCTCTACAGTGGCAATAAACGAATTGTAACATTGCATGGGGAGATCTAGTCGGTCTTCATTGTGAACAAGGGGTCGACGTTGTGTTGTGAACAATAATAGCTGTTGACAAGTAAAAAATGATGTCTATGGAGTATTTGTACTTGTGGCGGCATTCATCCGGGATGGATTGAATCGGCTCAAAATTAATTCACTGCATAACGAGTCAGTGCAGTCCTTCAAACTCTGTCTATTTCAGAATCTTCAGTATACTCCAACCATTCGTGGTTTCATTGTCATACACAGAAAATGCGAGGTCATAGCTTCCAAGTCAGCTTTGACAATTGCAATCCACGTCCTCAGTTGACCACCACTCTTCAGTAGTTGGTCCTATCACATACCGTCATGGCATTAATTCAACGAAAGTCTCCAGTCAGACGCCAATTTCTGAAACCTTTCGGGACCATATGCGATGGGGAACACTGGAGAGGAGCGTATAATTTTTAGCTGCAACATATGGTTAAACTTTGCATTCGCTGCCTCTAGTTTATCTGCAGGGGGGGGGGGTGCGACGAAGTGAGAACATAGGAGCACCTGTGATCTCAATGTGATGTTTTGTTGAGTGAGTTGATTTATTCACAGTAAAATTCAAGTTCATTAACTCCAGGTAGGTGTGTAGTAAAGTTTAGTATAAGTCGTCGGCAGCGGCAATGAAAAATATCAAGTCGATAGATGAGGCGTTTGATTTCAAACTTGGGACAAAAAGTTCCGTATTAGCATCTATTAACGTCTGTGCATATCCACTATCAGGTTGAAGTGGTGCAGAAAGTTCCCGCCTAGAATGGGGTATGGTAAATCAGCTATAGTAAAGACGCACGTAAAGTTTCTACAAATTCTAAGTTCAGGAAACGAGAAATGTGACCATACATGGGAATGGGGTGTAATTTATCGCTTGTAGAGTAATGGGTGACACTGGCGGCTTCTCAATAAGGAGTTTCAGTGGCAAATACTGAAACTCCGGTATCGACAAAACTACGTACTTGGAATCAGAAGTCCGTAATAACATAGGCATGGTTGTTCTGTATATCCTCAAATCTCCAGACGTTAGTTTCTCTGATTCGAAAACGAACAGGGCATTTTGTATCTCTGAGCATTCGTTCCAAAGTGACTGCGATAGGAGCACAATCTCAGCTTGTTTGAGCGGCGATGATGGTGGCGTGTTTGATGAGGAGAGAGAAAGTATATATATATATATATATATATATATATATATATATATATATATATATATATATATAAAGCTGAACGTCTGTGTGTGTGTCTGGTCACGAATAGGCTCCTATGGTTGACTATTATAGAAAACTGATCACATATAATGATAGAAGATGTATCGAGACACAGGAATGGGTATGTTTGATCTGGCATAATGATGATTCATTAAAATTGTGGAGTCTGTGTATGCGCCTGGTCCACAAAGTATGGAAATAAAAAATTTAAAAATTAAAAAAAAAAACGTTTACAAGTGTTTTTGATATAGATGTACATAAGAATACTTTGATAAGTATATTTTAACTTAAATAGGGATGGTATAATAAAATTGTGGGATCTGCGTTCGCTCCTGGCCTCCATAGAATGGAAATAGGCACAAACTTTAATAAAGACTTTTCATATCTATCTGCGTAAGTATACTTTGTATAATTATGTTTCAGTTTGAAGAAATATGGTATAATAAAATTATGGGGTGTTTGTTCACGCCTAACCTCCATAGAATGGAAATATGTCACAAAGTTTAACAAGGTTTTTTAATATAGATCCACAGAATATTGTGATAAGTGTTTCAATGTGAACAGGTATGGTATAATAAATTATGGGGGTTATCTATTTTATTTTTACTTTCATCATATTTTGTTTTGGTTTTGATACCCCCAAATTCGGAGCTATCTCTTTACAACCCTTCCTTTTCATAACCAATCATACTTTCATAAATCAGAGTCTATTTTCTGTAGGCTGTTTTTGAACCCAGTCAACGACGGGTACTTTTGCTAGTATATATATATATATATGTGTGTGTGTGTGTGTGTGTGTGTGTGTGTGTGCAAATATATATGTATAAATATATATGTGTGTGTGTGTGTGTGTGTGCAAATATATATGTATAAATATATGTGTGTGTGTGTGTGTGTGTGAAGCAATAAATATATTTCAAACGGTCAGAAAAGGGTATTTTTATTTTTTTATAATTAAGTGAATAATTTTACTACTTACGGAGCTTTGCTCATGAGAACAAATATATTTGTGAAAAAAAAGTTTTGTATTTTCTCCTAGTTTCTTGACTTGATGCAAGAAAAATCTATCGGTTACTGTCTCTTAAATAGTGGAGATGGATGGAGGTTCATTAGCGTCTATCTGACTAGCAGACAGAAAAATGGTTTAAGATAAATTTAATCTAAAAACGTTTCTCTTCATTATTCATAACTTCATTAAACGAAGTATTTTAAAAGTTTTTTGTATGCTGAAAAAAAAAGTGCATCAAGTTCTTCCGCCGCCGACAACTCTGTCATATGTTTGTGTGAGTGCCTCTTTTAAGCTAGGGAGAAAAAAACTTTAAAGTTTTTCCATACTGAAAAATGATCTTTATTTTTCTGTTGGGTAAAATAGAATTTTTGTGACTGACTATTATTTAAGTCACCAATTTCTTTGAGTTCGAAAGTTTTTTTCTTTGTTTTTGTAATGTTAGTTCTGCTGTAAGTCGAATGGCGTTACCAGTTTGTCCATTTTTCTTTTGAGCGATTCAGAAGCATATGTGTCTCTAAGTGCAACTGTACCGGTGTCGGTGAAAACCTAGCAGGTAGCTAGACGTCAGTTGACACTAGAACAGGTATAAAAAATTCTGCAGAAATAAGCAGGCTCCTCAGTGGCCGGTTTGTCCGCCCACGATTTTGTTTAAACCTATCAGATTGTTTATTCTTACTAACTGCCAAAGGTACTCTTGACACCAAAATTATCTTTTCAGCCCGGCAGTTTTCCTAGAGACAAGAGGTTGCAATGGACATACAAAACTCACTCGAGGCTTGTAGCCTCAAAACCCTCATTGAGACGCATAATGTTGGGCGAAATGTTATTATCATCTGCAAACAACAATGCCCTAATGTTGGGCGAAATGTTATATTCATTGCACACTGTTGTGCTCTGTGAACTTTGACTTTCATCATTACTCATAATGTCTCTCAGAGATGAAATTAAGGTCTACATTTTCACCTCTCCTTTTTCCGCCATTTGGACAGTTATGCACAGTGAGCTCCATGAGGACTGCCGAACTAGCAGCATCCATCTTTGGAAGGCATCACTTAACTTATCGACCTGTTGCAGCTTTTCTTCGACAGCGGAGTATTGTATCCAGCATTTATTTACAGCAAATAACATATATAAACATGTGTGTATTTCATTTTTAATTTTATTTTTCTCTACACTTACAAAAAAGCACAATACAAAACAATACAATTGCAAAAATGACACAACAAAGAAAAACGCACAAAGCAAACTTTACAAACATTTAATAAAAAGTATTTACAATAATGCGATGATGAGGAGTGGGACAAAAACTAGCTTAAAAACAAAAATAAAGATAACAATAAGAAAAATGAAACAAGATATGCTAATGTTACTAATGTTAGTAAAAACAAAAATAAAAATAACAATAAGAAAAATGAAACAAGATATGCTAATGTTACTAATGTTAGTGAAAACAAAAATATAGATAACAATAAGAAAAATGAAACAAGATATGCTAATGTTACTAATGTTAGTAAAAACAAAAATAAAGATAACAATAAGAAAAATGAAACAAGATATGCTAATGTTACTAATGTTAGTAAAAACAAAAATAAAAATAACAATAAGAAAAATGAAACAAGATATGCTAATGTTACTAATGTTAGAAAAAACAAAAATAAAGATAACAATAAGAAAAATTAAACAAGATATGCTAATGTTACTAATGTTAGTAAAAACAAAAATAAAAATAACAATAAGAAAAATGAAACAAGATATGCTAATGTTACTAATGTTAGAAAAAACAAAAATAAAAATAACAATAAGAAAAATGAAACAAGATATGCTAATGTTACTAATGTTAGAAAAAACAAAAATAAAAATAACAATAAGAAAAATGAAACAAGATATGCTAATGTTACTAATGTTAGAAAAAACAAAAATAAAAATAACAATAAGAAAAATGAAACAAGATATGCTAATGTTACTAATGTTAGAAAAAACAAAAATAAAAATAACAATAAGAAAAATGAAACAAGATATGCTAATGTTACTAATGTTAGAAAAAACAAAAATAAAAATAACAATAAGAAAAATGAAACAAGATATGCTAATGTTACTAATGTTAGAAAAAACAAAAATAAAAATAACAATAAGAAAAATGAAACAAGATATGCTAATGTTACTAATGTTAGTAAAAACAAAAATAAAGATAACAATAAGAAAAATGAAACAAGATATGCTAATGTTACTAATGTTAGTAAAAACAAAAATAAAAATAACAATAAGAAAAATGAAACAAGATATGCTAATGTTACTAATGTTAGAAAAAACAAAAATAAAGATAACAATAAGAAAAATTAAACAAGATATGCTAATGTTACTAATGTTAGAAAAAACAAAAATAAAAATAACAATAAGAAAAATGAAACAAGATATGCTAATGTTACTAATGTTAGAAAAAACAAAAATAAAAATAACAATAAGAAAAATTAAACAAGATATGCTAATGTTACTAATGTTAGAAAAAACAAAAATAAAAATAACAATAAGAAAAATGAAACAAGATATGCTAATGTTACTAATGTTAGAAAAAACAAAAATAAAAATAACAATAAGAAAAATGAAACAAGATATGCTAATGTTACTAATGTTAGAAAAAACAAAAATAAAAATAACAATAAGAAAAAATAAACAAGATATGCTAATGTTACTAATGTTAGAAAAAACAAAAATAAAAATAACAATAAGAAAAATGAAACAAGATATGCTAATGTTACTAATGTTAGTAAAAACAAAAATAAAGATAACAATAAGAAAAATGAAACAAGATATGCTAATGTTACTAATGTTAGTAAAAACAAAAATAAAAATAACAATAAGAAAAATGAAACAAGATATGCTAATGTTACTAATGTTAGAAAAAACAAAAATAAAGATAACAATAAGAAAAATTAAACAAGATATGCTAATGTTACTAATGTTAGAAAAAACAAAAATAAAAATAACAATAAGAAAAATGAAACAAGATATGCTAATGTTACTAATGTTAGTAAAAACAAAAATAAAGATAACAATAAGAAAAATGAAACAAGATATGCTAATGTTACTAATGTTAGAAAAAAAAAAAATAAAAATAACAATAAGAAAAATGAAACAAGATATGCTAATGTTACTAATGTTAGTAAAAACAAAAATAAAAATAACAATAAGAAAAATGAAACAAGATATGCTAATGTTACTAATGTTAGAAAAAACAAAAATAAAAATAACAATAAGAAAAATGAAACAAGATATGCTAATGTTACTAATGTTAGAAAAAACAAAAATAAAAATAACAATAAGAAAAATGAAACAAGATATGCTAATGTTACTAATGTTAGTAAAAACAAAAATAAAGATAACAATAAGAAAAATGAAACAAGATATGCTAATGTTACTAATGTTAGTAAAAACAAAAATAAAAATAACAATAAGAAAAATGAAACAAGATATGCTAATGTTACTAATGTTAGAAAAAACAAAAATAAAGATAACAATAAGAAAAATTAAACAAGATATGCTAATGTTACTAATGTTAGAAAAAACAAAAATAAAAATAACAATAAGAAAAATGAAACAAGATATGCTAATGTTACTAATGTTAGAAAAAACAAAAATAAAAATAACAATAAGAAAAATGAAACAAGATATGCTAATGTTACTAATGTTAGAAAAAACAAAAATAAAAATAACAATAAGAAAAATTAAACAAGATATGCTAATGTTACTAATGTTAGAAAAAACAAAAATAAAAATAACAATAAGAAAAATGAAACAAGATATGCTAATGTTACTAATGTTAGAAAAAACAAAAATAAAAATAACAATAAGAAAAATGAAACAAGATATGCTAATGTTACTAATGTTAGAAAAAACAAAAATAAAAATAACAATAAGAAAAATGAAACAAGATATGCTAATGTTACTAATGTTAGAAAAAACAAAAATAAAAATAACAATAAGAAAAATGAAAGAAGATATGCTAATGTTACTAATGTTAGTAAAAACAAAAATAAAAATAACAATAAGAAAAATGAAACAAGATATGCTAATGTTACTAATGTTAGTAAAAACAAAAATAAAAATAACAATAAGAAAAATGAAACAAGATATGCTAATGTTACTAATGTTAGTAAAAACAAAAATATAGATAACAATAAGAAAAATGAAACAAGATATGCTAATGTTACTAATGTTAGTAAAAACAAAAATATAGATACCAATAAGAAAAATGAAACAAGATATGCTAATGTTACTAATGTTAGTAAAAACAAAAATAAAAATAACAATAAGAAAAATGAAATAAGATATACTAATGTTACTAATGTTAGTAAAAAAAAAAATAAAAATAACAATAAGAAAAATGAAACAAGATATGCTAATGTTACTAATGTTAGTAAAAACAAAAATATAGATAACAATAAGAAAAATGAAACAAGATATGCTAATGTTACTAATGTTAGTAAAAACAAAAATATAGATAACAATAAGAAAAATGAAACAAGATATGCTAATGTTACTAATGTTAGTAAAAACAAAAATAAAAATAACAATAAGAAAAATTAAACAAGATATGCTAATGTTACTAATGTTAGTACCAACAAAAATATAAATAACAATAAGAAAAATGAAACAAGATATACTAATGTTACTAATGTTAGTAAAAACAAAAATAAAAATAACAATAAGAAAAATGAAACAAGATATGCTAATGTTACTAATGTTAGTAAAAACAAAAATAAAAATAACAATAAGAAAAATGAAACAAGATATGCTAATGTTACTAATGTTAGTAAAAACAAAAATATAGATAACAATAAGAAAAATGAAACAAGATATGCTAATGTTACTAATGTTAGTAAAAACAAAAATAAAAATAACAATAAGAAAAATGAAACAAGATATGCTAATGTTACTAATGTTAGTAACAAAAAAATTAAAAATAACAATAAGAAAAATGAAACAAGATATGCTAATGTTACTAATGTTAGTAAAAACAAAAATAAAAATAACAATAAGAAAAATGAAACAAGATATGCTAATGTTACTAATGTTAGTAAAAACAAAAATAAAAATAACAATAAGAAAAATGAAACAAGATATGCTAATGTTACTAATGTTAGTAAAAACAAAAATAAAAATAATAATAAGAAAAATGAAACAAGATATGCTAATGTTACTAATGTTAGTAAAAACAAAAATAAAAATAACAATAAGAAAAATGAAACAAGATATGCTAATGTTACTAATGTTAGTAACAACAAAAATATAGATAACAATAAGAAAAATGAAACAAGATATGCTAATGTTACTAATGTTAGTAAAAACAAAAATAAAGATAACAATAAGAAAAATGAAACAAGATATGCTAATGTTACTAATGTTAGTAACAACAAAAATATAGATAACAATAAGAAAAATTAAACAAGATATGCTAATGTTACTAATGTTTGTAAAAACAAAAATAAAAATAACAATAAGAAAAATGAAAGAAGATATGCTAATGTTACTATTGTTAGTAAAAATAAAAATAACAATAAGAAAAATGAAAGAAGATATGCTAATGTTACTAATGTTAGTAACAACAAAAATAAAAATAACAATAAGAAAAATGAAACAAGATATGCTAATGTTACTAATGTTAGTAAAAACACAAATAAAAATAACAATAAGAAAAATGAAACAAGATATGCTAATGTTACTAATGTTAGTAAAAACAAAAATAAAAATAACAATAAGAAAAATGAAACAAGATATGCTAATGTTACTAATGTTAGTAAAAACAAAAATAAAAATAACAATAAGAAAAATGAAAGAAGATATGCTAATGTTACTAATGTTAGTAAAAACAAAAATAAAAATAACAATAAGAAAAATGAAACAAGATATGCTAATGTTACTAATGTTAGTAAAAACAAAAATAAAAATAACAATAAGAAAAATGAAAGAAGATATGCTAATGTTACTAATGTTAGTAAAAACAAAAATAAAAATAACAATAAGAAAAATGAAACAAGATATGCTAATGTTACTAATGTTAGTAAAAACAAAAATAAAAATAACAATAAGAAAAATGAAACAAGATATGCTAATGTTACTAATGTTAGTAAAAACAAAAATAAAAATAACAATAAGAAAAATGAAACAAGATATGCTAATGTTACTAATGTTAGTAAAAACAAAAATAAAAATAACAATAAGAAAAATGAAACAAGATATGCTAATGTTACTAATGTTAGTAAAAACACAAATAAAAATAACAATAAGAAAAATGAAACAAGATATGCTAATGTTACTAATGTTAGTAAAAACAAAAATAAAAATAACAATAAGAAAAATGAAACAAGATATGCTAATGTTACTAATGTTAGTAAAAACAAAAATAAAAATAACAATAAGAAAAATGAAAGAAGATATGCTAATGTTACTAATGTTAGTAAAAACAAAAATAAAAATAACAATAAGAAAAATGAAACAAGATATGCTAATGTTACTAATGTTAGTAAAAACAAAAATAAAAAATAACAATAAGAAAAATGAAACAAGATATGCTAATGTTACTAATGTTAGTAAAAACAAAAATAAAAATAACAATAAGAAAAATGAAACAAGATATGCTAATGTTACTAATGTTAGTAACAACAAAAATATAGATAACAATAAGAAAAATTAAACAAGATATGCTAATGTTACTAATGTTAGTAACAACAAAAATATAGATAACAATAAGAAAAATGAAACAAGATATGCTAATGTTACTAATGTTAGTAACAACAAAAATATAGATAACAATAAGAAAAATTAAACAAGATATGCTAATGTTACTAATGTTAGTAAAAACAAAAATAAAAATAACAATAAGAAAAATGAAACAAGATATGCTAATGTTACTAATGTTAGTAAAAACAAAAATATAGATAACAATAAGAAAAATGAAAGAATATATGCTAATGTTACTAATGTTAGTAAAAACAAAAATAAAAATAACAATAAGAAAAATGAAAGAAGATATGCTAATGTTACTAATGTTAGTAACAAAAAAATTAAAAATAACAATAAGAAAAATGAAACCAGATATGCTAATGTTACTAATGTTAGTAAAAACAAAAATAAAAATAACAATAAGAAAAATGAAACAAGATATGCTAATGTACCTAATGTTAGTAAAAACAAAAATAAAAATAACAATAAGAAAAATGAAACAAGATATGCTAATGTTACTAATGTTAGTAACAACAAAAATAAAAATAATAAGAAGAAAAATGAAACAAGATATGCTAATGTTACTAATGTTAGTAAAAACAAAAATAAAAATAACAATAAGAAAAATGAAACAAGATATGCTAATGTTACTAATGTTAGTAACAACAAAAATATAGATAACAATAAGAAAAATGAAACAAGATATGCTAATGTTACTAATGTTAGTAAAAACAAAAATAAAGATAACAATAAGAAAAATGAAACAAGATATGCTAATGTTACTAATGTTAGTAAAAAAAAAATTTAGATAACAATAAGAAAAATTAAACAAGATATGTTAATGTTACTAATGTTAGTAAAAACAAAAATAAAGATTACAATAAGAAAAATGAAACAAGATATGCTAATGTTACTAATGTTAGTAAAAACAAAAATAAAGATAACAATAAGAAAAATTAAACAAGATATGCTAATGTTACTAATGTTAGTAACAACAAAAATATAGATAACAATAAGAAAAATGAAACAAGATATGCTAATGTTACTAATGTTAGTAAAAACAAAAATAAAAATAACAATAAGAAAAATGAAACAAGATATGCTAATGTTACTAATGTTAGAAAAAACAAAAATAAAGATAACAATCAGAAAAATTAAACAAGATATGCTAATGTTACTAATGTTAGAAAAAACAAAAATAAAAATAACAATAAGAAAAATGAAACAAGATATGCTAATGTTACTAATGTTAGAAAAAACAAAAATAAAAATAACAATAAGAAAAATGAAACAAGATATGCTAATGTTACTAATGTTAGAAAAAACAAAAATAAACATAACAATAAGAAAAATTAAACAAGATATGCTAATGTTACTAATGTTAGAAAAAACAAAAATAAAAATAACAATAAGAAAAATGAAACAAGATATGCTAATGTTACTAATGTTAGAAAAAACAAAAATAAAAATAACAATAAGAAAAATGAAACAAGATATGCTAATGTTACTAATGTTAGAAAAAACAAAAATAAAAATAACAATAAGAAAAATGAAACAAGATATGCTAATGTTACTAATGTTAGAAAAAACAAAAATAAAAATAACAATAAGAAAAATGAAACAAGATATGCTAATGTTACTAATGTTAGTAAAAACAAAAATAAAAATAACAATAAGAAAAATGAAACAAGATATGCTAATGTTACTAATGTTAGTAAAAACAAAAATAAAAATAACAATAAGAAAAATGAAACAAGATATGCTAATGTTACTAATGTTAGTAAAAACAAAAGTATAGATAACAATAAGAAAAATGAAACAAGATATGCTAATGTTACTAATGTTAGTAAAAACAAAAAAATAGATACCAATAAGAAAAATGAAACAAGATATGCTAATGTTACTAATGTTAGTAAAAACAAAAATAAAAATAACAATAAGAAAAATGAAATAAGATATACTAATGTTACTAATGTTAGTAAAAAAAAAAATAAAAATAACAATAAGAAAAATGAAACAAGATATGCTAATGTTACTAATGTTAGTAAAAACAAAAATATAGATAACAATAAGAAAAATGAAACAAGATATGCTAATGTTACTAATGTTAGTAAAAACAAAAATATAGATAACAATAAGAAAAATGAAACAAGATATGCTAATGTTACTAATGTTAGTAAAAACAAAAATAAAAATAACAATAAGAAAAATGAAACAAGATATACTAATGTTACTAATGTTAGTAAAAACAAAAATAAAAATAACAATAAGAAAAATGAAACAAGATATGCTAATGTTACTAATGTTAGTAAAAACAAAAATAAAAATAACAATAAGAAAAATGAAAGAAGATATGCTAATGTTACTAATGTTAGTAAAAACAAAAATATAGATAACAATAAGAAAAATGAAACAAGATATGCTAATGTTACTAATGTTAGTAAAAACAAAAATAAAAATAACAATAAGAAAAATGAAACAAGATATGCTAATGTTACTAATGTTAGTAACAAAAAAATTAAAAATAACAATAAGAAAAATGAAACAAGATATGCTAATGTTACTAATGTTAGTAAAAACAAAAATAAAAATAACAATAAGAAAAATGAAACAAGATATGCTAATGTTACTAATGTTAGTAAAAACAAAAATAAAAATAACAATAAGAAAAATGAAACAAGATATGCTAATGTTACTAATGTTAGTAACAACAAAAATAAAAATAATAATAAGAAAAATGAAACAAGATATGCTAATGTTACTAATGTTAGTAAAAACAAAAATAAAAATAACAATAAGAAAAATGAAACAAGATATGCTAATGTTACTAATGTTAGTAACAACAAAAATATAGATAACAATAAGAAAAATGAAACAAGATATGCTAATGTTACTAATGTTAGTAAAAACAAAAATAAAGATAACAATAAGAAAAATGAAACAAGATATGCTAATGTTACTAATGTTAGTAACAACAAAAATATAGATAACAATAAGAAAAATGAAACAAGATATGCTAATGTTACTAATGTTAGTAAAAACAAAAATAAAATAACAATAAGAAAAATGAAAGAAGATATGCTAATGTTACTAATGTTAGTAAAAATAAAAATAACAATAAGAAAAATGAAAGAAGATATGCTAATGTTACTAATGTTAGTAACAACAAAAATAAAAATAACAATAAGAAAAATGAAACAAGATATGCTAATGTTACTAATGTTAGTAAAAACACAAATAAAAATAACAATAAGAAAAATGAAACAAGATATGCTAATGTTACTAATGTTAGTAAAAACAAAAATAAAAATAACAATAAGAAAAATGAAACAAGATATGCTAATGTTACTAATGTTAGTAAAAACAAAAATAAAAATAACAATAAGAAAAATGAAAGAAGATATGCTAATGTTACTAATGTTAGTAAAAACAAAAATAAAAATAACAATAAGAAAAATGAAAGAAGATATGCTAATGTTACTAATGTTAGTAAAAACAAAAATAAAAAATAACAATAAGAAAAATGAAACAAGATATGCTAATGTTACTAATGTTAGTAAAAACAAAAATAAAAATAACAATAAGAAAAATGAAACAAGATATGCTAATGTTACTAATGTTAGTAACAACAAAAATATAGATAACAATAAGAAAAATTAAACAAGATATGCTAATGTTACTAATGTTAGTAACAACAAAAATATAGATAACAATAAGAAAAATGAAACAAGATATGCTAATGTTACTAATGTTAGTAACAACAAAAATATAGATAACAATAAGAAAAATTAAACAAGATATGCTAATGTTACTAATGTTAGTAAAAACAAAAATAAAAATAACAATAAGAAAAATGAAACAAGATATGCTAATGTTACTAATGTTAGTAACAAAAAAATTATAGATAACAATAAGAAAAATGAAACAAGATATGCTAATGTTACTAATGTTAGTAAAAACAAAAATAAAGATAACAATAAGAAAAATGAAACAAGATATGCTAATGTTACTAATGTTAGTAAAAAAAAAATTTAGATAACAATAAGAAAAATGAAACAAGATATGCTAATGTTACTAATGTTAGTAAAAACAAAAATAAAGATAACAATAAGAAAAATGAAACAAGATATGCTAATGTTACTAATGTTAGTAAAAACAAAAATAAAGATAATAATAAGAAAAATTAAACAAGATATGCTAATGTTACTAATGTTAGTAACAACAAAAATATAGATAACAATAAGAAAAATGAAACAAGATATGCTAATGTTACTAATGTTAGTAAAAACAAAAATATAGATAACAATAAGAAAAATGAAACAAGATATACTAATGTTACTAATGTTAGTAAGAACAAAAATAAAGATAACAATAAGAAAAATGAAACAAGATATGCTAATGTTACTAATGTTAGTAACAACAACAATAAAGATAACAATAAGAAAAATTAAACAAGATATGCTAATGTTACTAATGTTAGTAAAAACAAAAATAACACTAACAATAAGAAAAATGAAACAAGATATGCTAATGTTACTAATGTTAGTAAAAACAAAAATAAAAATAACAATAAGAAAAATGAAACAAGATATGCTAATGTTACTAATGTTAGTAAAAACAAAAATAAAAATAACAATAAGAAAAATGAAAGAAGATATGCTAATGTTACTAATGTTAGTAAAAACAAAAATAAAAATAACAATAAGAAAAATGAAACAAGATATGCTAATGTTACTAATGTTAGTAAAAACAAAAATAAAAATAACAATAAGAAAAATGAAACAAGATATGCTAATGTTACTAATGTTAGTAAAAAGAAAAATAAAAATAACAATAAGAAAAATGAAACAAGATATGCTAATGTTACTAATGTTAGTAAAAACAAAAATAAAAATAACAATAAGAAAAATGAAACAAGATATGCTAATGTTACTAATGTTAGTAACAACAAAAATAAAAATAACAATAAGAAAAATGAAACAAGATATGCTAATGTTACTAATGTTAGTAAAAACAAAAATAAAAATAACAATAAGAAAAATGAAACAAGATATGCTAATGTTACTAATGTTAGTAAAAACAAAAATAAAAATAACAATAAGAAAAATGAAACAAGATATGCTAATGTTACTAATGTTAGTAAAAACAAAAATAAAAATAACAATAAGAAAAATGAAAGAAGATATGCTAATGTTACTAATGTTAGTAAAAACAAAAATAAAAATAACAATAAGAAAAATGAAACATGATATGCTAATGTTACTAATGTTAGTAACAACAAAAATATAGATAACAATAAGAAAAATTAAACAAGATATGCTAATGTTACTAATGTTAGTAACAACAAAAATATAGATAACAATAAGAAAAATGAAACAAGATATGCTAATGTTACTAATGTTAGTAACAACAAAAATATAGATAACAATAAGAAAAATTAAACAAGATATGCTAATGTTACTAATGTTAGTAACAACAAAAATATAGATAACAATAGGAAAAATTAAACAAGATATGCTAATGTTACTAATGTTAGTAAAAACAAAAATAAAAATAACAATAAGAAAAATGAAACAAGATATGCTAATGTTACTAATGTTAGTAAAAACAAAAATAAAAATAACAATAAGAAAAATGAAAGAAGATATGCTAATGTTACTAATGTTAGTAACAAAAAAATTAAAAATAACAATAAGAAAAATGAAACCAGATATGCTAATGTTACTAATGTTAGTAAAAACAAAAATAAAAATAACAATAAGAAAAATGAAACAAGATATGCTAATGTTACTAATGTTAGTAAAAACAAAAATAAAAATAACAATAAGAAAAATGAAACAAGATATGCTAATGTTACTAATGTTAGTAACAACAAAAATAAAAATAATAATAAGAAAAATGAAACAAGATATGCTAATGTTACTAATGTTAGTAAAAACAAAAATAAAAATAACAATAAGAAAAATGAAACAAGATATGCTAATGTTACTAATGTTAGTAACAACAAAAATATAGATAACAATAAGAAAAATGAAACAAGATATGCTAATGTTACTAATGTTAGTAAAAACCAAAATAAAGATAACAATAAGAAAAATGAAACAAGATATGCTAATGTTACTAATGTTAGTACAAAACAAAAATAAAGATAACAATAAGAAAAATGAAACAAGATATGCTAATGTTACTAATGTTAGTAAAAACAAAAATAAAGATAACAATAAGAAAAATGAAACAAGATATGCTAATGTTACTAATGTTAGTAAAAACAAAAATAAAGATAACAATAAGAAAAATGAAACAAGATATACTAATGTTACTAATGTTAGTAAATACAAAAATAAAGATAACAATAAGAAAAATGAAACAAGATATGCTAATGTTACTAATGTTTGTAAAAACAAAAATAAAGATAACAATAAGAAAAATTAAACAAGATATGCTAATGTTACTAATGTTAGTAAAAACAAAAATAACACTAACAATAAGAAAAATGAAACAAGATATGCTAATGTTACTAATGTTAGTAAAAACAAAAATAAAGATAACAATAAGAAAAATGAAAGAAGATATGCTAATGTTACTAATGTTAGTACAAAACAAAAATAAAGATAACAATAAGAAAAATTAAACAAGATATGCTAATGTTACTAATGTTAGTAACAACAAAAATAAAAATAACAATAAGAAAAATTAAACAAGATATGCTAATGTTACTAATGTTAGTAAAACAAAAATAAAGATAACAATAAGAAAAATGAAACAAGATATACTAATGTTACTAATGTTAGTAAAAACAAAAATAAAGATAACAATAAGAAAAATGAAAGAAGATATGCTAATGTTACTAATGTTAGTAAAAACAAAAATAAAGATAACAATAAGAAAAATTAAACAAGATATGCTAATGTTACTAATGTTAGTAAAAACAAAAATAAAGATAACAATAAGAAAAATGAAACAAGATATGCTAATGTTACTAATGTTAGTAAAAACAAAAATAAAGATAACAATAAGAAAAATGAAACAAGATATGCTAATGTTACTAATGTTAGTAAAAACAAAAATAAAGATAACAATAAGAAAAACTAAACAAGATATGCTAATGTTACTAATGTTAGTAAAAACAAAAATAAAGATAACAATAAGAAAAATGAAACAAGATATGCTAATGTTACTAATGTTAGTAAAAACAAAAATAAAGATAACAATAAGAAAAATGAAAGAAGATATGCTAATGTTACTAATGTTAGTACAAAACAAAAATAAAGATAACAATAAGAAAAATTAAACAAGATATGCTAATGTTACTAATGTTAGTAACAACAAAAATAAAAATAACAATAAGAAAAATTAAACAAGATATGCTAATGTTACTAATGTTAGTAAAACAAAAATAAAGATAACAATAAGAAAAATGAAACAAGATATACTAATGTTACTAATGTTAGTAAAAACAAAAATAAAGATAACAATAAGAAAAATGAAAGAAGATATGCTAATGTTACTAATGTTAGTAAAAACAAAAATAAAGATAACAATAAGAAAAATTAAACAAGATATGCTAATGTTACTAATGTTAGTAAAAACAAAAATAAAGATAACAATAAGAAAAATGAAACAAGATATGCTAATGTTACTAATGTTAGTAAAAACAAAAATAAAGATAACAATAAGAAAAATGAAACAAGATATGCTAATGTTACTAATGTTAGTAAAAACAAAAATAAAGATAACAATAAGAAAAATTAAACAAGATATGCTAATGTTACTAATGTTAGTACAAAACAAAAATAAAGATAACAATAAGAAAAATTAAACAAGATATGCTAATGTTACTAATGTTAGTAAAAACAAAAATAAAGATAACAATAAGAAAAATGAAACAAGATATGCTAATGTTACTAATGTTAGTAAAAACAAAAATAAAGATAACAATAAGAAAAATGAAACAAGATATACTAATGTTACTAATGTTAGTAAAAACAAAAATAAAGATAACAATAAGAAAAATGAAAGAAGATATGCTAATGTTACTAATGTTAGTAAAAACAAAAATAAAGATTACAATAAGAAAAATTAAACAAGATATGCTAATGTTACTAATGTTAGTAAAAACAAAAATTACACTAACAATAAGAAAAATGAAACAAGATATGCTAATGTTACTAATGTTAGTAAAAACAAAAATAAAAATAACAATAAGAAAAATGAAAGAAGATATGCTAATGTTACTAATGTTAGTAAAAACAAAAATAAAAATAACAATAAGAAAAATGAAACAAGATATGCTAATGTTACTAATGTTAGTAAAAACAAAAATAAAAATAACAATAAGAAAAATGAAACAAGATATGCTAATGTTACTAATGTTAGTAAAAACAAAAATAAAAATAACAATAAGAAAAATTTAACAAGATATGCTAATGTTACTAATGTTAGTAAAAACAAAAATAAACATAACAATAAGAAAAATGAAACAAGATATGCTAATGTTACTAATGTTAGTAACAACAAAAATAAAAATAACAATAAGAAAAATGAAACAAGATATGCTAATGTTACAAATGTTAGTAAAAACAAAAATAAAAATAACAATAAGAAAAATGAAACAAGATATGCTAATGTTACTAATGTTAGTAACAACAAAAATATAGATAACAATAAGAAAAATTAAACAAGATATGCTAATGTTACTAATGTTAGTAACAACAAAAATATAGATAACAATAAGAAAAATGAAACAAGATATGCTAATGTTACTAATGTTAGTAACAACAAAAATATAGATAACAATAAGAAAAATTAAACAAGATATGCTAATGTTACTAATGTTAGTAAAAACAAAAATAAAAATAACAATAAGAAAAATGAAAGAAGATATGCTAATGTTACTAATGTTAGTAAAAACAAAAATATAGATAACAATAAGAAAAATGAAAGAAGATATGCTAATGTTACTAATGTTAGTAAAAACAAAAATAAAAATAACAATAAGAAAAATGAAACAAGATATGCTAATGTTACTAATGTTAGTAACAAAAAAATTAAAAATAACAATAAGAAAAATGAAACCAGATATGCTAATGTTACTAATGTTAGTAAAAACAAAAATAAAAATAACAATAAGAAAAATGAAACAAGATATGCTAATGTTACTAATGTTAGTAAAAACAAAAATAAAAATAACAATAAGAAAAATGAAACAAGATATGCTAATGTTACTAATGTTAGTAACAACAAAAATAAAAATAATAATAAGAAAAATGAAACAAGATATGCTAATGTTACTAATGTTAGTAAAAACAAAAATAAAAATAACAATAAGAAAAATGAAACAAGATATGCTAATGTTACTAATGTTAGTAACAACAAAAATATAGATAACAATAAGAAAAATGAAACAAGATATGCTAATGTTACTAATGTTAGTAAAAACAAAAATAAAGATAACAATAAGAAAAATTAAACAAGATATGCTAATGTTACTAATGTTAGTAAAAACAAAAATAAAGATAACAATAAGAAAAATGAAACAAGATATGCTAATGTTACTAATGTTAGTAAAAACAAAAATAAAGATAACAATAAGAAAAATGAAACAAGATATGCTAATGTTACTAATGTTAGTAAAAACAAAAATAAAGATAACAATAAGAAAAATTAAACAAGATATGCTAATGTTACTAATGTTAGTACAAAACAAAAATAAAGATAACAATAAGAAAAATTAAACAAGATATGCTAATGTTACTAATGTTAGTAAAAACAAAAATAAAGATAACAATAAGAAAAATGAAACAAGATATGCTAATGTTACTAATGTTAGTAAAAACAAAAATAAAGATAACAATAAAAAAAATTAAACAAGATATGCTAATGTTACTAATGTTAGTACAAAACAAAAATAAAGATAACAATAAGAAAAATTAAACAAGATATGCTAATGTTACTAATGTTAGTAAAAACAAAAATAAAGATAACAATAAGAAAAATGAAACAAGATATACTAATGTTACTAATGTTAGTAAAAACAAAAATAAAGATAACAATAAGAAAAATGAAAGAAGATATGCTAATGTTACTAATGTTAGTAAAAACAAAAATAAAGATAACAATAAGAAAAATTAAACAAGATATGCTAATGTTACTAATGTTAGTAAAAACAAAAATAACACTAACAATAAGAAAAATGAAACAAGATATGCTAATGTTACTAATGTTAGTAAAAACAAAAATAAAAATAACAATAAGAAAAATGAAACAAGATATGCTAATGTTACTAATGTTAGTAAAAACAAAAATAAAAATAACAATAAGAAAAATGAAACAAGATATGCTAATGTTACTAATGTTAGTAAAAACAAAAATAAAAATAACAATAAGAAAAATGAAACAAGATATGCTAATGTTACTAATGTTAGTAAAAACAAAAATAAAAATAACAATAAGAAAAATGAAACAAGATATGCTAATGTTACTAATGTTAGTAAAAACAAAAATAAAAATAACAATAAGAAAAATGAAACAAGATATGCTAATGTTACTAATGTTAGTAACAACAAAAATAAAAATAACAATAAGAAAAATGAAACAAGATATGCTAATGTTACTAATGTTAGTAAAAACAAAAATAAAAATAATAATAAGAAAAATGAAACAAGATATGCTAATGTTACTAATGTTAGTAACAACAAAAATATAGATAACAATAAGAAAAATTAAACAAGATATGCTAATGTTACTAATGTTAGTAACAACAAAAATATAGATAACAATAAGAAAAATGAAACAAGATATGCTAATGTTACTAATGTTAGTAACAACAAAAATATAGATAACAATAAGAAAAATTAAACAAGATATGCTAATGTTACTAATGTTAGTAAAAACAAAAATAAAAATAACAATAAGAAAAATGAAAGAAGATATGCTAATGTTACTAATGTTAGTAAAAACAAAAATATAGATAACAATAAGAAAAATGAAAGAAGATATGCTAATGTTACTAATGTTAGTAAAAACAAAAATAAAAATAACAATAAGAAAAATGAAACAAGATATGCTAATGTTACTAATGTTAGTAACAAAAAAATTAAAAATAACAATAAGAAAAATGAAACCAGATATGCTAATGTTACTAATGTTAGTAAAAACAAAAATAAAAATAACAATAAGAAAAATGAAACAAGATATGCTAATGTTACTAATGTTAGTAAAAACAAAAATAAAAATAACAATAAGAAAAATGAAACAAGATATGCTAATGTTACTAATGTTAGTAACAACAAAAATAAAAATAATAATAAGAAAAATGAAACAAGATATGCTAATGTTACTAATGTTAGTAAAAACAAAAATAAAAATAACAATAAGAAAAATGAAACAAGATATGCTAATGTTACTAATGTTAGTAACAACAAAAATATAGATAACAATAAGAAAAATGAAACAAGATATGCTAATGTTACTAATGTTAGTAAAAACAAAAATAAAGATAACAATAAGAAAAATGAAACAAGATATGCTAATGTTACTAATGTTAGTAAAAAAAAATTTAGATAACAATAAGAAAAATTAAACAAGATATGCTAATGTTACTAATGTTAGTAAAAACAAAAATAAAGATAACAATAAGAAAAATTAAACAAGATATGCTAATGTTACTAATGTTAGTAAAAACAAAAATAAAGATAACAATAAGAAAAATTAAACAAGATATGCTAATGTTACTAATGTTAGTAAAAACAAAAATAACACTAACAATAAGAAAAATGAAACAAGATATGCTAATGTTACTAATGTTAGTAAAAACAAAAATAAAAATAACAATAAGAAAAATGAAAGAAGATATGCTAATGTTACTAATGTTAGTAAAAACAAAAATAAAAATAACAATAAGAAAAATGAAACAAGATATGCTAATGTTACTAATGTTAGTAAAAACAAAAATAAAAATAACAATAAGAAAAATGAAACAAGATATGCTAATGTTACTAATGTTAGTAAAAACAAAAATAAAAATAACAATAAGAAAAATGAAACAAGATATGCTAATGTTACTAATGTTAGTAAAAACAAAAATAAAAATAACAATAAGAAAAATGAAACAAGATATGCTAATGTTACTAATGTTAGTAACAACAAAAATAAAAATAACAATAAGAAAAATTAAACAAGATATGCTAATGTTACTAATGTTAGTAAAAACAAAAATAAAAATAACAATAAGAAAAATGAAACAAGATATGCTAATGTTACTAATGTTAGAAAAAACAAAAATAAAGATAACAATCAGAAAAATTAAACAAGATATGCTAATGTTACTAATGTTAGAAAAAACAAAAATAAAAATAACAATAAGAAAAATGAAACAAGATATGCTAATGTTACTAATGTTAGAAAAAACAAAAATAAAAATAACAATAAGAAAAATGAAACAAGATATGCTAATGTTACTAATGTTAGAAAAAACAAAAATAAACATAACAATAAGAAAAATTAAACAAGATATGCTAATGTTACTAATGTTAGAAAAAACAAAAATAAAAATAACAATAAGAAAAATGAAACAAGATATGCTAATGTTACTAATGTTAGAAAAAACAAAAATAAAAATAACAATAAGAAAAATGAAACAAGATATGCTAATGTTACTAATGTTAGAAAAAACAAAAATAAAAATAACAATAAGAAAAATGAAACAAGATATGCTAATGTTACTAATGTTAGAAAAAACAAAAATAAAAATAACAATAAGAAAAATGAAACAAGATATGCTAATGTTACTAATGTTAGTAAAAACAAAAATAAAAATAACAATAAGAAAAATGAAACAAGATATGCTAATGTTACTAATGTTAGTAAAAACAAAAATAAAAATAACAATAAGAAAAATGAAACAAGATATGCTAATGTTACTAATGTTAGTAAAAACAAAAGTATAGATAACAATAAGAAAAATGAAACAAGATATGCTAATGTTACTAATGTTAGTAAAAACAAAAAAATAGATACCAATAAGAAAAATGAAACAAGATATGCTAATGTTACTAATGTTAGTAAAAACAAAAATAAAAATAACAATAAGAAAAATGAAATAAGATATACTAATGTTACTAATGTTAGTAAAAAAAAAAATAAAAATAACAATAAGAAAAATGAAACAAGATATGCTAATGTTACTAATGTTAGTAAAAACAAAAATATAGATAACAATAAGAAAAATGAAACAAGATATGCTAATGTTACTAATGTTAGTAAAAACAAAAATATAGATAACAATAAGAAAAATGAAACAAGATATGCTAATGTTACTAATGTTAGTAAAAACAAAAATAAAAATAACAATAAGAAAAATGAAACAAGATATACTAATGTTACTAATGTTAGTAAAAACAAAAATAAAAATAACAATAAGAAAAATGAAACAAGATATGCTAATGTTACTAATGTTAGTAAAAACAAAAATAAAAATAACAATAAGAAAAATGAAAGAAGATATGCTAATGTTACTAATGTTAGTAAAAACAAAAATATAGATAACAATAAGAAAAATGAAACAAGATATGCTAATGTTACTAATGTTAGTAAAAACAAAAATAAAAATAACAATAAGAAAAATGAAACAAGATATGCTAATGTTACTAATGTTAGTAACAAAAAAATTAAAAATAACAATAAGAAAAATGAAACAAGATATGCTAATGTTACTAATGTTAGTAAAAACAAAAATAAAAATAACAATAAGAAAAATGAAACAAGATATGCTAATGTTACTAATGTTAGTAAAAACAAAAATAAAAATAACAATAAGAAAAATGAAACAAGATATGCTAATGTTACTAATGTTAGTAACAACAAAAATAAAAATAATAATAAGAAAAATGAAACAAGATATGCTAATGTTACTAATGTTAGTAAAAACAAAAATAAAAATAACAATAAGAAAAATGAAACAAGATATGCTAATGTTACTAATGTTAGTAACAACAAAAATATAGATAACAATAAGAAAAATGAAACAAGATATGCTAATGTTACTAATGTTAGTAAAAACAAAAATAAAGATAACAATAAGAAAAATGAAACAAGATATGCTAATGTTACTAATGTTAGTAACAACAAAAATATAGATAACAATAAGAAAAATGAAACAAGATATGCTAATGTTACTAATGTTAGTAAAAACAAAAATAAAATAACAATAAGAAAAATGAAAGAAGATATGCTAATGTTACTAATGTTAGTAAAAATAAAAATAACAATAAGAAAAATGAAAGAAGATATGCTAATGTTACTAATGTTAGTAACAACAAAAATAAAAATAACAATAAGAAAAATGAAACAAGATATGCTAATGTTACTAATGTTAGTAAAAACACAAATAAAAATAACAATAAGAAAAATGAAACAAGATATGCTAATGTTACTAATGTTAGTAAAAACAAAAATAAAAATAACAATAAGAAAAATGAAACAAGATATGCTAATGTTACTAATGTTAGTAAAAACAAAAATAAAAATAACAATAAGAAAAATGAAAGAAGATATGCTAATGTTACTAATGTTAGTAAAAACAAAAATAAAAATAACAATAAGAAAAATGAAAGAAGATATGCTAATGTTACTAATGTTAGTAAAAACAAAAATAAAAAATAACAATAAGAAAAATGAAACAAGATATGCTAATGTTACTAATGTTAGTAAAAACAAAAATAAAAATAACAATAAGAAAAATGAAACAAGATATGCTAATGTTACTAATGTTAGTAACAACAAAAATATAGATAACAATAAGAAAAATTAAACAAGATATGCTAATGTTACTAATGTTAGTAACAACAAAAATATAGATAACAATAAGAAAAATGAAACAAGATATGCTAATGTTACTAATGTTAGTAACAACAAAAATATAGATAACAATAAGAAAAATTAAACAAGATATGCTAATGTTACTAATGTTAGTAAAAACAAAAATAAAAATAACAATAAGAAAAATGAAACAAGATATGCTAATGTTACTAATGTTAGTAACAAAAAAATTATAGATAACAATAAGAAAAATGAAACAAGATATGCTAATGTTACTAATGTTAGTAAAAACAAAAATAAAGATAACAATAAGAAAAATGAAACAAGATATGCTAATGTTACTAATGTTAGTAAAAAAAAAATTTAGATAACAATAAGAAAAATGAAACAAGATATGCTAATGTTACTAATGTTAGTAAAAACAAAAATAAAGATAACAATAAGAAAAATGAAACAAGATATGCTAATGTTACTAATGTTAGTAAAAACAAAAATAAAGATAATAATAAGAAAAATTAAACAAGATATGCTAATGTTACTAATGTTAGTAACAACAAAAATATAGATAACAATAAGAAAAATGAAACAAGATATGCTAATGTTACTAATGTTAGTAAAAACAAAAATATAGATAACAATAAGAAAAATGAAACAAGATATACTAATGTTACTAATGTTAGTAAGAACAAAAATAAAGATAACAATAAGAAAAATGAAACAAGATATGCTAATGTTACTAATGTTAGTAACAACAACAATAAAGATAACAATAAGAAAAATTAAACAAGATATGCTAATGTTACTAATGTTAGTAAAAACAAAAATAACACTAACAATAAGAAAAATGAAACAAGATATGCTAATGTTACTAATGTTAGTAAAAACAAAAATAAAAATAACAATAAGAAAAATGAAACAAGATATGCTAATGTTACTAATGTTAGTAAAAACAAAAATAAAAATAACAATAAGAAAAATGAAAGAAGATATGCTAATGTTACTAATGTTAGTAAAAACAAAAATAAAAATAACAATAAGAAAAATGAAACAAGATATGCTAATGTTACTAATGTTAGTAAAAACAAAAATAAAAATAACAATAAGAAAAATGAAACAAGATATGCTAATGTTACTAATGTTAGTAAAAAGAAAAATAAAAATAACAATAAGAAAAATGAAACAAGATATGCTAATGTTACTAATGTTAGTAAAAACAAAAATAAAAATAACAATAAGAAAAATGAAACAAGATATGCTAATGTTACTAATGTTAGTAACAACAAAAATAAAAATAACAATAAGAAAAATGAAACAAGATATGCTAATGTTACTAATGTTAGTAAAAACAAAAATAAAAATAACAATAAGAAAAATGAAACAAGATATGCTAATGTTACTAATGTTAGTAAAAACAAAAATAAAAATAACAATAAGAAAAATGAAACAAGATATGCTAATGTTACTAATGTTAGTAAAAACAAAAATAAAAATAACAATAAGAAAAATGAAAGAAGATATGCTAATGTTACTAATGTTAGTAAAAACAAAAATAAAAATAACAATAAGAAAAATGAAACATGATATGCTAATGTTACTAATGTTAGTAACAACAAAAATATAGATAACAATAAGAAAAATTAAACAAGATATGCTAATGTTACTAATGTTAGTAACAACAAAAATATAGATAACAATAAGAAAAATGAAACAAGATATGCTAATGTTACTAATGTTAGTAACAACAAAAATATAGATAACAATAAGAAAAATTAAACAAGATATGCTAATGTTACTAATGTTAGTAACAACAAAAATATAGATAACAATAGGAAAAATTAAACAAGATATGCTAATGTTACTAATGTTAGTAAAAACAAAAATAAAAATAACAATAAGAAAAATGAAACAAGATATGCTAATGTTACTAATGTTAGTAAAAACAAAAATAAAAATAACAATAAGAAAAATGAAAGAAGATATGCTAATGTTACTAATGTTAGTAACAAAAAAATTAAAAATAACAATAAGAAAAATGAAACCAGATATGCTAATGTTACTAATGTTAGTAAAAACAAAAATAAAAATAACAATAAGAAAAATGAAACAAGATATGCTAATGTTACTAATGTTAGTAAAAACAAAAATAAAAATAACAATAAGAAAAATGAAACAAGATATGCTAATGTTACTAATGTTAGTAACAACAAAAATAAAAATAATAATAAGAAAAATGAAACAAGATATGCTAATGTTACTAATGTTAGTAAAAACAAAAATAAAAATAACAATAAGAAAAATGAAACAAGATATGCTAATGTTACTAATGTTAGTAACAACAAAAATATAGATAACAATAAGAAAAATGAAACAAGATATGCTAATGTTACTAATGTTAGTAAAAACCAAAATAAAGATAACAATAAGAAAAATGAAACAAGATATGCTAATGTTACTAATGTTAGTACAAAACAAAAATAAAGATAACAATAAGAAAAATGAAACAAGATATGCTAATGTTACTAATGTTAGTAAAAACAAAAATAAAGATAACAATAAGAAAAATGAAACAAGATATGCTAATGTTACTAATGTTAGTAAAAACAAAAATAAAGATAACAATAAGAAAAATGAAACAAGATATACTAATGTTACTAATGTTAGTAAATACAAAAATAAAGATAACAATAAGAAAAATGAAACAAGATATGCTAATGTTACTAATGTTTGTAAAAACAAAAATAAAGATAACAATAAGAAAAATTAAACAAGATATGCTAATGTTACTAATGTTAGTAAAAACAAAAATAACACTAACAATAAGAAAAATGAAACAAGATATGCTAATGTTACTAATGTTAGTAAAAACAAAAATAAAGATAACAATAAGAAAAATGAAAGAAGATATGCTAATGTTACTAATGTTAGTACAAAACAAAAATAAAGATAACAATAAGAAAAATTAAACAAGATATGCTAATGTTACTAATGTTAGTAACAACAAAAATAAAAATAACAATAAGAAAAATTAAACAAGATATGCTAATGTTACTAATGTTAGTAAAACAAAAATAAAGATAACAATAAGAAAAATGAAACAAGATATACTAATGTTACTAATGTTAGTAAAAACAAAAATAAAGATAACAATAAGAAAAATGAAAGAAGATATGCTAATGTTACTAATGTTAGTAAAAACAAAAATAAAGATAACAATAAGAAAAATTAAACAAGATATGCTAATGTTACTAATGTTAGTAAAAACAAAAATAAAGATAACAATAAGAAAAATGAAACAAGATATGCTAATGTTACTAATGTTAGTAAAAACAAAAATAAAGATAACAATAAGAAAAATGAAACAAGATATGCTAATGTTACTAATGTTAGTAAAAACAAAAATAAAGATAACAATAAGAAAAATTAAACAAGATATGCTAATGTTACTAATGTTAGTAAAAACAAAAATAAAGATAACAATAAGAAAAATGAAACAAGATATGCTAATGTTACTAATGTTAGTAAAAACAAAAATAAAGATAACAATAAGAAAAATGAAAGAAGATATGCTAATGTTACTAATGTTAGTACAAAACAAAAATAAAGATAACAATAAGAAAAATTAAACAAGATATGCTAATGTTACTAATGTTAGTAACAACAAAAATAAAAATAACAATAAGAAAAATTAAACAAGATATGCTAATGTTACTAATGTTAGTAAAACAAAAATAAAGATAACAATAAGAAAAATGAAACAAGATATACTAATGTTACTAATGTTAGTAAAAACAAAAATAAAGATAACAATAAGAAAAATGAAAGAAGATATGCTAATGTTACTAATGTTAGTAAAAACAAAAATAAAGATAACAATAAGAAAAATTAAACAAGATATGCTAATGTTACTAATGTTAGTAAAAACAAAAATAAAGATAACAATAAGAAAAATGAAACAAGATATGCTAATGTTACTAATGTTAGTAAAAACAAAAATAAAGATAACAATAAGAAAAATGAAACAAGATATGCTAATGTTACTAATGTTAGTAAAAACAAAAATAAAGATAACAATAAAAAAAAAATTAAACAAGATATGCTAATGTTACTAATGTTAGTACAAAACAAAAATAAAGATAACAATAAGAAAAATTAAACAAGATATGCTAATGTTACTAATGTTAGTAAAAACAAAAATAAAGATAACAATAAGAAAAATGAAACAAGATATGCTAATGTTACTAATGTTAGTAAAAACAAAAATAAAGATAACAATAAGAAAAATGAAACAAGATATACTAATGTTACTAATGTTAGTAAAAACAAAAATAAAGATAACAATAAGAAAAATGAAAGAAGATATGCTAATGTTACTAATGTTAGTAAAAACAAAAATAAAGATTACAATAAGAAAAATTAAACAAGATATGCTAATGTTACTAATGTTAGTAAAAACAAAAATTACACTAACAATAAGAAAAATGAAACAAGATATGCTAATGTTACTAATGTTAGTAAAAACAAAAATAAAAATAACAATAAGAAAAATGAAAGAAGATATGCTAATGTTACTAATGTTAGTAAAAACAAAAATAAAAATAACAATAAGAAAAATGAAACAAGATATGCTAATGTTACTAATGTTAGTAAAAACAAAAATAAAAATAACAATAAGAAAAATGAAACAAGATATGCTAATGTTACTAATGTTAGTAAAAACAAAAATAAAAATAACAATAAGAAAAATTTAACAAGATATGCTAATGTTACTAATGTTAGTAAAAACAAAAATAAACATAACAATAAGAAAAATGAAACAAGATATGCTAATGTTACTAATGTTAGTAACAACAAAAATAAAAATAACAATAAGAAAAATGAAACAAGATATGCTAATGTTACAAATGTTAGTAAAAACAAAAATAAAAATAACAATAAGAAAAATGAAACAAGATATGCTAATGTTACTAATGTTAGTAACAACAAAAATATAGATAACAATAAGAAAAATTAAACAAGATATGCTAATGTTACTAATGTTAGTAACAACAAAAATATAGATAACAATAAGAAAAATGAAACAAGATATGCTAATGTTACTAATGTTAGTAACAACAAAAATATAGATAACAATAAGAAAAATTAAACAAGATATGCTAATGTTACTAATGTTAGTAAAAACAAAAATAAAAATAACAATAAGAAAAATGAAAGAAGATATGCTAATGTTACTAATGTTAGTAAAAACAAAAATATAGATAACAATAAGAAAAATGAAAGAAGATATGCTAATGTTACTAATGTTAGTAAAAACAAAAATAAAAATAACAATAAGAAAAATGAAACAAGATATGCTAATGTTACTAATGTTAGTAACAAAAAAATTAAAAATAACAATAAGAAAAATGAAACCAGATATGCTAATGTTACTAATGTTAGTAAAAACAAAAATAAAAATAACAATAAGAAAAATGAAACAAGATATGCTAATGTTACTAATGTTAGTAAAAACAAAAATAAAAATAACAATAAGAAAAATGAAACAAGATATGCTAATGTTACTAATGTTAGTAACAACAAAAATAAAAATAATAATAAGAAAAATGAAACAAGATATGCTAATGTTACTAATGTTAGTAAAAACAAAAATAAAAATAACAATAAGAAAAATGAAACAAGATATGCTAATGTTACTAATGTTAGTAACAACAAAAATATAGATAACAATAAGAAAAATGAAACAAGATATGCTAATGTTACTAATGTTAGTAAAAACAAAAATAAAGATAACAATAAGAAAAATTAAACAAGATATGCTAATGTTACTAATGTTAGTAAAAACAAAAATAAAGATAACAATAAGAAAAATGAAACAAGATATGCTAATGTTACTAATGTTAGTAAAAACAAAAATAAAGATAACAATAAGAAAAATGAAACAAGATATGCTAATGTTACTAATGTTAGTAAAAACAAAAATAAAGATAACAATAAGAAAAATTAAACAAGATATGCTAATGTTACTAATGTTAGTACAAAACAAAAATAAAGATAACAATAAGAAAAATTAAACAAGATATGCTAATGTTACTAATGTTAGTAAAAACAAAAATAAAGATAACAATAAGAAAAATGAAACAAGATATGCTAATGTTACTAATGTTAGTAAAAACAAAAATAAAGATAACAATAAAAAAAATTAAACAAGATATGCTAATGTTACTAATGTTAGTACAAAACAAAAATAAAGATAACAATAAGAAAAATTAAACAAGATATGCTAATGTTACTAATGTTAGTAAAAACAAAAATAAAGATAACAATAAGAAAAATGAAACAAGATATACTAATGTTACTAATGTTAGTAAAAACAAAAATAAAGATAACAATAAGAAAAATGAAAGAAGATATGCTAATGTTACTAATGTTAGTAAAAACAAAAATAAAGATAACAATAAGAAAAATTAAACAAGATATGCTAATGTTACTAATGTTAGTAAAAACAAAAATAACACTAACAATAAGAAAAATGAAACAAGATATGCTAATGTTACTAATGTTAGTAAAAACAAAAATAAAAATAACAATAAGAAAAATGAAACAAGATATGCTAATGTTACTAATGTTAGTAAAAACAAAAATAAAAATAACAATAAGAAAAATGAAACAAGATATGCTAATGTTACTAATGTTAGTAAAAACAAAAATAAAAATAACAATAAGAAAAATGAAACAAGATATGCTAATGTTACTAATGTTAGTAAAAACAAAAATAAAAATAACAATAAGAAAAATGAAACAAGATATGCTAATGTTACTAATGTTAGTAAAAACAAAAATAAAAATAACAATAAGAAAAATGAAACAAGATATGCTAATGTTACTAATGTTAGTAACAACAAAAATAAAAATAACAATAAGAAAAATGAAACAAGATATGCTAATGTTACTAATGTTAGTAAAAACAAAAATAAAAATAATAATAAGAAAAATGAAACAAGATATGCTAATGTTACTAATGTTAGTAACAACAAAAATATAGATAACAATAAGAAAAATTAAACAAGATATGCTAATGTTACTAATGTTAGTAACAACAAAAATATAGATAACAATAAGAAAAATGAAACAAGATATGCTAATGTTACTAATGTTAGTAACAACAAAAATATAGATAACAATAAGAAAAATTAAACAAGATATGCTAATGTTACTAATGTTAGTAAAAACAAAAATAAAAATAACAATAAGAAAAATGAAAGAAGATATGCTAATGTTACTAATGTTAGTAAAAACAAAAATATAGATAACAATAAGAAAAATGAAAGAAGATATGCTAATGTTACTAATGTTAGTAAAAACAAAAATAAAAATAACAATAAGAAAAATGAAACAAGATATGCTAATGTTACTAATGTTAGTAACAAAAAAATTAAAAATAACAATAAGAAAAATGAAACCAGATATGCTAATGTTACTAATGTTAGTAAAAACAAAAATAAAAATAACAATAAGAAAAATGAAACAAGATATGCTAATGTTACTAATGTTAGTAAAAACAAAAATAAAAATAACAATAAGAAAAATGAAACAAGATATGCTAATGTTACTAATGTTAGTAACAACAAAAATAAAAATAATAATAAGAAAAATGAAACAAGATATGCTAATGTTACTAATGTTAGTAAAAACAAAAATAAAAATAACAATAAGAAAAATGAAACAAGATATGCTAATGTTACTAATGTTAGTAACAACAAAAATATAGATAACAATAAGAAAAATGAAACAAGATATGCTAATGTTACTAATGTTAGTAAAAACAAAAATAAAGATAACAATAAGAAAAATGAAACAAGATATGCTAATGTTACTAATGTTAGTAAAAAAAAATTTAGATAACAATAAGAAAAATTAAACAAGATATGCTAATGTTACTAATGTTAGTAAAAACAAAAATAAAGATAACAATAAGAAAAATTAAACAAGATATGCTAATGTTACTAATGTTAGTAAAAACAAAAATAAAGATAACAATAAGAAAAATTAAACAAGATATGCTAATGTTACTAATGTTAGTAAAAACAAAAATAACACTAACAATAAGAAAAATGAAACAAGATATGCTAATGTTACTAATGTTAGTAAAAACAAAAATAAAAATAACAATAAGAAAAATGAAAGAAGATATGCTAATGTTACTAATGTTAGTAAAAACAAAAATAAAAATAACAATAAGAAAAATGAAACAAGATATGCTAATGTTACTAATGTTAGTAAAAACAAAAATAAAAATAACAATAAGAAAAATGAAACAAGATATGCTAATGTTACTAATGTTAGTAAAAACAAAAATAAAAATAACAATAAGAAAAATGAAACAAGATATGCTAATGTTACTAATGTTAGTAAAAACAAAAATAAAAATAACAATAAGAAAAATGAAACAAGATATGCTAATGTTACTAATGTTAGTAACAACAAAAATAAAAATAACAATAAGAAAAATTAAACAAGATATGCTAATGTTACTAATGTTAGTAAAAACAAAAATAAAAATAACAATAAGAAAAATGAAACAAGATATGCTAATGTTACTAATGTTAGTAACAACAAAAATATAGATAACAATAAGAAAAATTAAACAAGATATGCTAATGTTACTAATGTTAGTAACAACAAAAATATAGATAACAATAAGAAAAATGAAACAAGATATGCTAATGTTACTAATGTTAGTAACAACAAAAATATAGATAACAATAAGAAAAATTTAACAAGATATGCTAATGTTACTAATGTTAGTAAAAACAAAAATAAAAATAACAATAAGAAAAATGAAACAAGATATGCTAATGTTACTAATGTTAGTAAAAACAAAAGTATAGATAACAATAAGAAAAATGAAAGAAGATATGCTAATGTTACTAATGTTAGTAAAAACAAAAATAAAAATAACAATAAGAAAAATGAAAGAAGATATGCTAATGTTACTAATGTTAGTAACAAAAAAATTAAAAATAACAATAAGAAAAATGAAACCAGATATGCTAATGTTACTAATGTTAGTAAAAACAAAAATAAAAATAACAATAAGAAAAATGAAACAAGATATGCTAATGTTACTAATGTTAGTAAAAACAAAAATAAAAATAACAATAAGAAAAATGAAACAAGATATGCTAATGTTACTAATGTTAGTAACAACAAAAATAAAAATAATAATAAGAAAAATGAGACAAGATATGCTAATGTTACTAATGTTAGTAAAAACAAAAATAAAAATAACAATAAGAAAAATGAAACAAGATATGCTAATGTTACTAATGTTAGTAACAACAAAAATATAGATAACAATAAGAAAAATGAAACAAGATATGCTAATGTTACTAATGTTAGTAAAAACAAAAATAAAGATAACAATAAGAAAAATTAAACAAGATATGCTAATGTTACTAATGTTAGTAAAAAAAAAATTTAGATAACAATAAGAAAAATTAAACAAGATATGCTAATGTTACTAATGTTAGTAAAAACAAAAATAAAGATAACAATAAGAAAAATGAAACAAGATATGCTAATGTTACTAATGTTAGTAAAAACAAAAATAAAGATAACAATAAGAAAAATTAAACAAGATATGCTAATGTTACTAATGTTAGTAACAACAAAAATATAGATAACAATAAGAAAAATGAAACAAGATATGCTAATGTTACTAATGTTAGTAAAAACAAAAATAAAGATAACAATAAGAAAAATGAAACAAGATATACTAATGTTACTAATGTTAGTAAAAACAAAAATAAAGATAACAATAAGAAAAATGAAACAAGATATGCTAATGTTACTAATGTTAGTAACAACAACAATAAAGATAACAATAAGAAAAATTAAACAAGATATGCTAATGTTACTAATGTTAGTAAAAATAAAAATAACAATAAGAAAAATGAAACAAGATATGCTAATGTTACTAATGTTAGTAAAAACAAAAATATAGATAACAATAAGAAAAATGAAAGAAGATATGCTAATGTTACTAATGTTAGTAAAAACAAAAATAAAAATAACAATAAGAAAAATGAAACAAGATATGCTAATGTTACTAATGTTAGTAAAAACAAAAATAAAAATAACAATAAGAAAAATGAAACAAGATATGCTAATGTTACTAATGTTAGTAAAAACAAAAATAAAAATAACAATAAGAAAAATGAAAGAAGATATGCTAATGTTACTAATGTTAGTAAAAACAAAAATAAAAATAACAATAAGAAAAATGAAACAAGATATGCTAATGTTACTAATGTTAGTAACAACAAAAATAAAAATAACAATAAGAAAAATGAAACAAGATATGCTAATGTTACTAATGTTAGTAACAACAAAAATAAAAATAACAATAAGAAAAATGAAACAAGATATGCTAATGTTACTAATGTTAGTAAAAACAAAAATAAAAATAACAATAAGAAAAATGAAACAAGATATGCTAATGTTACTAATGTTAGTAAAAACAAAAATAAAAATAACAATAAGAAAAATGAAAGAAGATATGCTAATGTTACTAATGTTAGTAAAAACAAAAATAAAAATAACAATAAGAAAAATGAAACAAGATATGCTAATGTTACTAATGTTAGTAAAAACAAAAATAAAAATAACAATAAGAAAAATGAAACAAGATATGCTAATGTTACTAATGTTAGTAACAACAAAAATATAGATAACAATAAGAAAAATTAAACAAGATATGCTAATGTTACTAATGTTAGTAACAACAAAAATATAGATAACAATAAGAAAAATGAAACAAGATATGCTAATGTTACTAATGTTAGTAACAACAAAAATATAGATAACAATAAGAAAAATTAAACAAGATATGCTAATGTTACTAATGTTAGTAACAACAAAAATATAGATAACAATAAGAAAAATTAAACAAGATATGCTAATGTTACTAATGTTAGTAAAAACAAAAATAAAAATAACAATAAGAAAAATGAAACAAGATATGCTAATGTTACTAATGTTAGTAAAAACAAAAATAAAAATAACAATAAGAAAAATGAAACAAGATATGCTAATGTTACTAATGTTAGTAACAACAAAAATAAAAATAATAATAAGAAAAATGAAACAAGATATGCTAATGTTACTAATGTTAGTAAAAACAAAAATAAAAATAACAATAAGAAAAATGAAACAAGATATGCTAATGTTACTAATGTTAGTAACAACAAAAATATAGATAACAATAAGAAAAATGAAACAAGATATGCTAATGTTACTAATGTTAGTAAAAACAAAAATAAAGATAACAATAAGAAAAATGAAACAAGATATGCTAATGTTACTAATGTTAGTACAAAACAAAAATAAAGATAACAATAAGAAAAATTAAACAAGATATGCTAATGTTACTAATGTTAGTAAAAACAAAAATAAAGATAACAATAAGAAAAATTAAACAAGATATGCTAATGTTACTAATGTTAGTAAAAACAAAAATAAAGATAACAATAAGAAAAATGAAACAAGATATACTAATGTTACTAATGTTAGTAAAAACAAAAATAACACTAACAATAAGAAAAATGAAAGAAGATATGCTAATGTTACTAATGTTAGTAAAAACAAAAATAAAAATAACAATAAGAAAAATGAAAGAAGATATGCTAATGTTACTAATGTTAGTAAAAACAAAAATATAGATAACAATAAGAAAAATGAAAGAAGATATGCTAATGTTACTAATGTTAGTAAAAACAAAAATAAAAATAACAATAAGAAAAATGAAACAAGATATGCTAATGTTACTAATGTTAGTAAAAACAAAAATAAAAATAACAATAAGAAAAATGAAACAAGATATGCTAATGTTACTAATGTTAGTAAAAACAAAAATAAAAATAACAATAAGAAAAATGAAACAAGATATGCTAATGTTACTAATGTTAGTAACAACAAAAATAAAAATAACAATAAGAAAAATGAAAGAAGATATGCTAATGTTACTAATGTTAGTAAAAACAAAAATAAAAATAACAATAAGAAAAATGAAACAAGATATGCTAATGTTACTAATGTTAGTAAAAACAAAAATAAAAATAACAATAAGAAAAATTAAACAAGATATGCTAATGTTACTAATGTTAGTAACAACAAAAATATAGATAACAATAAGAAAAATTAAACAAGATATGCTAATGTTACTAATGTTAGTAACAACAAAAATATAGATAACAATAAGAAAAATGAAACAAGATATGCTAATGTTACTAATGTTAGTAACAACAAAAATATAGATAACAATAAGAAAAATGAAACAAGATATGCTAATGTTACTAATGTTAGTAAAAACAAAAATAAAAATAACAATAAGAAAAATGAAACAAGATATGCTAATGTTACTAATGTTAGTAAAAACAAAAATAAAAATAACAATAAGAAAAATGAAACAAGATATGCTAATGTTACTAATGTTAGTAACAACAAAAATAAAAATAACAATAAGAAAAATGAAACAAGATATGCTAATGTTACTAATGTTAGTAAAAACAAAAATAAAAATAACAATAAGAAAAATGAAACAAGATATGCTAATGTTACTAATGTTAGTAAAAACAAAAATAAAAATAACAATAAGAAAAATGAAACAAGATATGCTAATGTTACTAATGTTAGTAAAAACAAAAATAAAAATAACAATAAGAAAAATGAAACAAGATATGCTAATGTTACTAATGTTAGTAAAAACAAAAATAAAAATAACAATAAGAAAAATGAAACAAGATATGCTAATGTTACTAATGTTAGTAAAAACAAAAATAAAAATAACAATAAGAAAAATGAAACAAGATATGCTAATGTTACTAATGTTAGTAACAACAAAAATAAAAATAACAATAAGAAAAATGAAACAAGATATGCTAATGTTACTAATGTTAGTAAAAACAAAAATAAAAATAACAATAAGAAAAATGAAACAAGATATGCTAATGTTACTAATGTTAGTAAAAACAAAAATAAAAATAACAATAAGAAAAATTAAACAAGATATGCTAATGTTACTAATGTTAGTAACAACAAAAATATAGATAACAATAAGAAAAATTAAACAAGATATGCTAATGTTACTAATGTTAGTAACAACAAAAATATAGATAACAATAAGAAAAATGAAACAAGATATGCTAATGTTACTAATGTTAGTAACAACAAAAATATAGATAACAATAAGAAAAATGAAACAAGATATGCTAATGTTACTAATGTTAGTAACAACAAAAATATAGATAACAATAAGAAAAATGAAACAAGATATGCTAATGTTACTAATGTTAGTAAAAACAAAAATAAAAATAACAATAAGAAAAATGAAACAAGATATGCTAATGTTACTAATGTTAGTAAAAACAAAAATAAAAATAACAATAAGAAAAATGAAACAAGATATGCTAATGTTACTAATGTTAGTAACAACAAAAATAAAAATAACAATAAGAAAAATGAAACAAGATATGCTAATGTTACTAATGTTAGTAAAAACAAAAATAAAAATAACAATAAGAAAAATGAAACAAGATATGCTAATGTTACTAATGTTAGTAAAAACAAAAATAAAAATAACAATAAGAAAAATGAAACAAGATATGCTAATGTTACTAATGTTAGTAAAAACAAAAATAAAAATAACAATAAGAAAAATGAAACAAGATATGCTAATGTTACTAATGTTAGTAAAAACAAAAATAAAAATAACAATAAGAAAAATGAAACAAGATATGCTAATGTTACTAATGTTAGTAACAACAAAAATAAAAATAACAATAAGAAAAATGAAACAAGATATGCTAATGTTACTAATGTTAGTAAAAACAAAAATAAAAATAACAATAAGAAAAATGAAACAAGATATGCTAATGTTACTAATGTTAGTAAAAACAAAAATAAAAATAACAATAAGAAAAATTAAACAAGATATGCTAATGTTACTAATGTTAGTAACAACAAAAATATAGATAACAATAAGAAAAATTAAACAAGATATGCTAATGTTACTAATGTTAGTAACAACAAAAATATAGATAACAATAAGAAAAATGAAACAAGATATGCTAATGTTACTAATGTTAGTAACAACAAAAATATAGATAACAATAAGAAAAATGAAACAAGATATGCTAATGTTACTAATGTTAGTAAAAACAAAAATATAGATAACAATAAGAAAAATTAAACAAGATATGCTAATGTTACTAATGTTAGTAAAAACAAAAATAAAAATAACAATAAGAAAAATGAAACAAGATATGCTAATGTTACTAATGTTAGTAAAAACAAAAATAAAAATAACAATAAGAAAAATGAAAGAAGATATGCTAATGTTACTAATGTTAGTAAAAACAAAAATAAAAATAACAATAAGAAAAATGAAACAAGATATGCTAATGTTACTAATGTTAGTAAAAACAAAAATAAAAATAACAATGAGAAAATGAAACAAGATATGCTAATGTTACTAATGTTAGTAAAAACAAAAATAAAAATAACAATAAGAAAAATGAAACAAGATATGCTTATGTTACTAATGTTAGTAACAACAAAAATATAGATAACAATAAGAAAAATTAAACAAGATATGCTAATGTTACTAATGTTAGTAACAACAAAAATATAGATAACAATAAGAAAAATGAAACAAGATATGCTAATGTTACTAATGTTAGTAACAACAAAAATATAGATAACAATAAGAAAAATGAAACAAGATATGCTAATGTTACTAATGTTAGTAAAAACAAAAATAAAAATAACAATAAGAAAAATGAAACAAGATATGCTAATGTTACTAATGTTAGTAAAAACAAAAATATAGATAACAATAAGAAAAATGAAAGAAGATATGCTAATGTTACTAATGTTAGTAAAAACAAAAATAAAAATAACAATAAGAAAAATGAAAGAAGATATGCTAATGTTACTAATGTTAGTAACAAAAAAATTAAAAATAACAATAAGAAAAATGAAACCAGATATGCTAATGTTACTAATGTTAGTAAAAACAAAAATAAAAATAACAATAAGAAAAATGAAACAAGATATGCTAATGTTACTAATGTTAGTAACAACAAAAATAAAAATAACAATAAGAAAAATGAAACAAGATATGCTAATGTTACTAATGTTAGTAACAACAAAAATAAAAATAATAATAAGAAAAATGAAACAAGATATGCTAATGTTACTAATGTTAGTAAAAACGAAAATAAAAATAACAATAAGAAAAATGAAAGAAGATATGCTAATGTTACTAATGTTAGTAAAAACAAAAATAAAAATAACAATAAGAAAAATGAAACAAGATATGCTAATGTTACTAATGTTAGTAAAAACAAAAATAAAAATAACAATAAGAAAAATGAAACAAGATATGCTAATGTTACTAATGTTAGTAAAAACAAAAATATAGATAACAATAAGAAAAATGAAACAAGATATGCTAATGTTACTAATGTTAGTAAAAACAAAAATAAAAAATAACAATAAGAAAAATGAAACAAGATATGCTAATGTTACTAATGTTAGTAACAAAAAAATTAAAAATAACAATAAGAAAAATGAAACCAGATATGCTAATGTTACTAATGTTAGTAAAAACAAAAATAAAAATAACAATAAGAAAAATGAAACAAGATATGCTAATGTTACTAATGTTAGTAAAAACAAAAATAAAAATAACAATAAGAAAAATGAAACAAGATATGCTAATGTTACTAATGTTAGTAACAACAAAAATAAAAATAACAATAAGAAAAATGAAACAAGATATGCTAATGTTACTAATGTTAGTAAAAACAAAAATAAAAATAACAATAAGAAAAATGAAACAAGATATGCTAATGTTACTAATGTTAGTAACAACAAAAATATAAATAACAATAAGAAAAATGAAACAAGATATGCTAATGTTACTAATGTTAGTAAAAACAAAAATAAAGATAACAATAAGAAAAATGAAACAAGATATGCTAATGTTACTAATGTTAGTAAAAACAAAAATAAAAATAACAATAAGAAAAATGAAACAAGATATGCTAATGTTACTAATGTTAGTAAAAACAAAAATATAGATAACAATAAGAAAAATGAAACAAGATATGCTAATGTTACTAATGTTAGCAAAAACAAAAATAAAGATAACCATAAGAAAAACTAATGTTAGTAAATGGCAGATACTCCATTCCTATCAAGTAGTTGATGTTTTCTGGCAAAAATGCAGAAAACAAGAAAGACATTTCCTAATTGGAGAGCAGGCAGTTCCTATGGGTCAAAAGAAATGTGATGGAATCGGAATAAGGGATGATTGGTGTCCTCCAAGATAGCTTGCTACTGGAACGGGGATCAGGGTTCTAAAATAAAATTACACTGGGAGAGGGCATCTTTCGAGATATGCTAACACCTAAAGTAAAATAGGGGGCATGGAACTCGTTCTATCCTACTAGTTAAGGGACTAATCCTCTCTGTTATGGACTTTTCAACTTGTCAGAGACCTAATGCCATGCTTAGGCAGGGAACACGTACTCAAGCCTGTTCCACATGAATGCATATAAACTAGTGGTGTGCATCCACCTATGACCAAAAACTGGATGAGGTAACCTCCTCCTATCACATCAAATTTTGATTTTAAATTGATGCTTAAAATACAAAATTAGATGGTACTCAGAAGGCAGCTCTCTCCCACGCCCTATCTCTAAACGAGTAGAATACATTACAAGTCTGTCCACGGCAACAATTGCTAGGAACACCATTCGTTCCTCTCAGGATCTGCATTGTAGACAACGGCAGCTAAATCCAGGCACGTCACCTGCTCAAGAAGGATGCAAGCTGTCATCTCATCGGCATACACCCAGAATGCATGAAGCTTAGTTGAAAAAAGCTCCACAGTTTTGATTCTGCCCTCCTCACATCGTGGATGTCTCTTCCAATCCTGAATCACATGTCATTAAAGAATATCATGTTCTGAACCAATCGCCAAGTCAGAGAAAACTCGGTATTGTTTAGGTAACCCCAGCCTGATGACCAATTCTATTGAGAGTGCACCTCCTCCCCTGACAATCCTAGCCAGTCCCAAAGAGGATTCAAAGTGGTCCCCTCAACTAACTCCCAATATAGTGCCCTCCTAGACCAGGTGAGGTCTCTGAACCCCAGCAACACTTCATTTTGGCATTCATTGCCTGCTCGGTCTACAATGGCATTCGACCAAGGAGTCAGGGATGAGGTCAGGAAAGGTACGCTCGACCGCAGAGCCCTATGCAGATTCCTTCATCAAAGTTCTACTCAGGAACGTCAATCTTTCGGCACATCTATGACTTGCCAAGTCTGGCATCCCAAAGCCCTCATCAATCGGGCATTGAGTACAGAAATGTCTATGGACTAGTGGCTTCTGCCCATCCCAAAAAAGGTGGTCTGTAGGCAGGGGAAGTACAGACAGTTGGTAAGGGATCAGTAGAAAGATGTAAGTGGCTCACGCCTCCGCCCTGCTTTTAAAGAAAAGTTCCTTTCAGAGTCAAATCCCCACTGTACTTCCGACCAATTCTTTTCAAGCTGGAGGCCCTGTCTAAACCATTTGTCTGAACCATTTGTCTAAACCATTTGTCTAAACCATTTGTCTAAACCATTTGTCTAAACCATTTGTCTGAACCATTTGTCTAAACCATTTGTCTAAACCATTTGTCTGAACCATTTGTCTGAACCATTTGTCTGAACCATTTGTCTAAACCATTTGTGTAAACCATTTGTCTAAACCATTTGTCTGAACCATTTGTCTAAACCATTTGTCTAAACCATTTGTCTAAACCATTTGTCTTAACCATTTGTCTGAACCATTTGTCTAAACCATTTGTCTGAACCATTTGTCTAAACCATTTGTCTAAACCATTTGTCTAAACCATTTGTCTGAACCATTTGTCTAAACCATTTGTCTGAACCATTTGTCTAAACCATTTGTCTGAACCATTTGTCTAAACCATTTGTCTAAACCATTTGTCTGAACCATTTGTCTAAACCATTTGTCTGAACCATTTGTCTAAACCATTTGTCTTAACCATTTGTCTGAACCATTTGTCTAAACCATTTGTCTGAACCATTTGTCTGAACCATTTGTCTAAATATTTGTCTAAACCATTTGTCTAAACCATTTGTCTGAACCATTTGTCTGAACCATTTGTCTAAACCATTTGTCTAAACCATTTGTCTGAACCATTTGTCTAAACCATTTGTCTTAACCATTTGTCTGAACCATTTGTCTGAACCATTTGTCTACTATGTGAACCAAGCCAACTAAAGCGATTCGGCAAGGCAATAGCTCTCTTTCAGGCAGCCAACCAATGGACTTTGTAGCGCCAATGGATGTAGCAACTCCCCCAACAGACGGTTAGGGTAGAAAAGGGGCTCTCAAAATGAACACTGGGATGCCACCGGATGTAGTAACCTTCACAATGGACACGGGGGTCCCATCAGATACTGGACAACGGACACTGGAGTGTCACTAGGTGTGACAACCTCCCCAATCTAACACAAGGGCAACTCTGAAACCCTTTCCGTAATCTGATGCTCCAACTTCCGGCAGGAATCCACCGATTTGGAGCAAGGAGACTGTCACCAAATTACCAGTACATAAGCATCCCTGAACCTGCAAGCTGCTTAATTTCTACCGAGTGTAAAATTTAACACTACAATTGGAAGAGTTTACTCTGCACACCCAAGTTACCGTGAATGTTTCTTTTTGACATTTCTTCTTCTTCCTTTGTAAGAACTATTGATGGACAACCAGTTGACAATTACAAGGAAGCCTGTTTGTCCTTAAATTTGTTAAAAAAAATCACAATCAGTGGGACAGAACTATGGCTGAGACTTCATTGTCACACACACCTGTTTATCTAAGAGTCCTTTTTGTAACAATTCTCAAAACGTGAAGTAAGTAATCCATTAGTATTGTGGCAGAAATATAAGGATGATTTATCTGATAACTATAAATATTAGCAACAACAAAGATTCCCTGAGAGAGAAAGAGTAATTAGTGAAGAAACATATAATTCTGTGTTGATTGTTATTGAATACCATGTGATGGGAAGAGAGGAGCCCTACAAATCTGGGTTATCTGTGTTACATGATAAGGGCTGTCCCCTTTTCATGTAAGTATAAAAATGGAGAATTTAGTTTAAAATGAAAATGAAAGAGCATAGGCGAAATTCGAACCTCGTAATCTAGTTTAGAAATAGATTACGTGTGAGAATTTAAAAATGTAAAACAAAACATTTGTTTAGAAATAGATAAATATTTCAAGAAAAGAATGTGAGCTGTCAAGTTTATTATGAAATTTAAAATTGAAAGAATGCAGCTTATAAGATAATGTTTTAACATATTGAATATAGGTCAAATTCCTTTTGTAGAAATAGGAAAAGTTTGGACACGTATGTCCAGGAAACGTGAAAGAATGCACATGTTTTAACATGTGTATGACGTCACGGAAAATAGAAAGTTCTAGAATAGAGAAAAACTTTAGTTAGAGTTAGTCAGTCAGTGAGAAAACTCAGAGAGAGTCAGACGTCAGGAGCGAGACGTCACTTCAAGGAAAAATGTGAAACTTTGAATTCTTGATGATGGAATCACGGCCGTGTGAAGAATAAACCATTATGTTTTTGTAAAGCTCGTCTTATGTCTTATGATTCCTACAGAAAGGTAAAGTCCAATTGTATTATGTATTTGTGTTAATATATGCCTTTACATACACGTCTCAACATCATAATGTTCGAACTGTTCGAATACTATATCCCTTCACTCTAAGAGCTCTCCTTCTCTTCCATTCTACACAAGAAAAGAATGAACAGTTGTAAAATAAATATAAGAATCTCTCCTAACATGAACAATCTCTCAAAGTCTCTCTACAACAACATCCCTCTCTAGAACTCTATCTCTCTCTGTCCTTACAACATCCCTCACTGTAATAAGACTCCTTCTAAGCATCTCTTCCTCTCTCTTTTAAGAAGACCCCCTATATGTAACACCTGAAACTCATCGAAGTGAAGAACTAACTTGCAGATGTTTTGCTAGAACTTCATATGATATTGATTTGCTGACCTGATTCATTGATGACATGCTAAAACTTTTGTCAGACCAACAGTATGCATATAGAACAATCATTGATCAAGTGACTGATATGAAAGAATTATATATTTTAGATGCACCAAGAGGAACTAAAAAAATGTTTGTCACCAATTTATTGCTGGTCAAACTCAGGCAGAGAAAGGAAATAGTCTTAACTGTAGCAAGTTCTGGAATGGCTGCAACTTTACTCCCTGGAGATCGAACAGCTCACACATCATTCAAGCTTCCTTTGAATGCGAATAAAACTGATAAACCTGTTTATAATTAAGTAAAAATTCTGGTATTGCTGAAGTTCTCATAAGATGATCTTTGATCAAGTGGGATGAAGTTACAATGTCTTATAAAAAAAAGCTCTATAAGTTGTTAATAGAACACTGCAAGATTTGTGTAATTCCAACTGTTTGATGTGAAGTGTGACTGTAATGCTTTCAGGTGATTTGGGGCAAATTTGCCAGTTATCCCCAAAGAAACTAAGGCAAATGAATTGAAAGCATGTTTAAAATCCTCTATACTGTAGAAACATGCCAAACATTTAAAACTTTCTACAAATATGAGGGCACATTTACATAGAGATTTGCTGATACCCTTTTGAAACTTAGAGAGGGAAGACTGAATATGAATTGGAAAGGTGAAATAAATTTATCAGAAATATCCACCTTGGTTAACACAGTTGAAGAACTAATTGAAAAAGGTTTTTCATCATTAATTTCAAATTTTACAAATCATGATTAGTTGTGTGAAAGAACAATTATGGCACCAAAAATATTTCAGTGAATAATTTAAATGTTGCCAGGAACTGAGCATAATTATAAATCCATAGACTCTATCGTAGAATTTGAAATAGTCAATTATGCAGTTGAATTTTTGAATTCAGCCAAATAATGCTCCTCCTCATTGCCTTTCGTTGAAACTAGCTGTTCCGGTTATACTTCTCACCACCAAAGTTATGCAATGGCATAAGACTCGTTATCACGAAATGTATGAGAAATGTTTTAGAGGCCACAATAATTTTTGGCTGTGGAAAAGGCGAAGATATTTTTATCCCTCAAATTACTTTAATACCTTCCTACATACCTTTTCAGTTCAAACACGTTCAGTTTCCCATACGTTTGTCTTTTGCAATGCCTATCAATAAGTCATAAGGTCAGATAATACAAGTTGTTGGTTTGCATTTAGAACTGGATTGTTTTTCACATGGACAGCTATATCTCGCTGCTTCTAGAGTAGGAAGTGAGAACAATCTTTTTATATTCACTCATAATGGTAAAACTAGAAAGTTTTTTTCTGAGAATTTAACAAACCAATAAGTGAACATTGTTCGCAAGTCGTTTATGACGCAGCCCTTGAATCAAGGGAAAACGATTTTACAAATGAGATTTTTAAAACTGTAACAGAATTTCGAGATTATCTTCTGTATCTTTGTAGAAAACCTTCCCAAATTGATTTAATGAGCAATGGTAAAGGACTTCTTTCTTTTTACATCTTTTGAACAATATAAATGCTGGGTATATTTTTCTGGTCATAAATAAATATGTATGTGAGTCATTGTTTATATTTCTAGTTTATCTTATACATCCTTTTTGTTTTAGAGATTATGTGACAATCTTCTATGCAATTTTATAGTTCTATATTTTACAGCTTAATGATTTCTAATTTAAATAATTTACTTTTGAATTCTTAATTTTGGTTATTGAAACAGATCGCTAAAATTGCACTAGGAATTTCCTATGAGTGAGAGCAATTCCCCACCATGAAAGGAACTCGCGTTTCAAATAACTTCAATACTTTCAAGTTACTTCTGGCATGTTTAATATTATGTTGTTTTACATGGTTTTACATTCTCTTTGCAAGTAAGAAATTGAAATGGGTCAATGGGTGCAGATAATAGAATCTCCGTTTTTTCCTGCTTTTCTAAAAAAAAAAAATGATTTTATTGGTCAGTCTTAGCTATGAAGGGCAATAAAGTTGGTATCGAAAATATATTTTACTTTTCTTTTTCATAATATTTTGCTTTGGTTTTGATACCTCAAAATTTGAAGCTATCTCTTTAGACGCACACCCTCTTTTCATAACATTTCATACTATCATAAATCAGATTCCATTTTTTAAAAGCTCTTGTTAAGCCCAGTCAACGACAAGTATATCTGCTAGTTTTTAATAAAACTATAATTTACTGAAGATACCAAAAACAATGAAGAGCTAGATGCACGAAAGAATGTGTATTTTGGTAAAACTGCAGAGTAGATTTGGTTTCGCATTTTTTGGATATTGTTCGTGAAATTTGTAGTAATTATAGTCTAAACTCGGCCATATCATATCTCAAAGAAAATGAGGCAATTGTGAGTAAATCTGCGATACTAAAATGGTGCTTCTATTGTGATTAAAACGAATAATCTAAAAACTAAGTTAATGCGTAGCTGTAAAAAAACAAAACAAAAAATAAACGTGTCAGTCTCAATAGTTGAAGGAGAAGCGGATGGACATGGTTTTATCAACCGTTTAATTCGAGGTTGACTTAGCGGAAATAAGAAAATTAATGTCTGAGATTTACAGAAAAAAAAGCCAATGCTTCAACAGTTTTTTTTTTTTTCAGTCATTTTAGTTCATACTAATAAATGCGTGACCTTTTATTGAGATGTCTATTAAATTGAGGATAATTGAATTGTGTCTTTGCTTGAGAGTTCTAATTGTGTTGCAACAGTGAATAGAATTACATATAAATAAGACATGGGAGACGAAGTATGGAATAAAGACCCAGCCAACTTCATTAAGAAATAGAACAGATTTCGGTTGACGCCGTTTAACCTTCACCTTGGCAGGATTTTTGTAACCAAGAGTGCGTGTTTTATATATTTACACAACTTTAATTAATCTTTAGTTTGATATCTTTATTTTAAATAATAATAAATTAATGAAAAAAAAAAATAATAAAAAACACAAGCAAACACAAATGCAGACTTTGTGGACAAAGAGACGAGACGATAAACCCTATAATAAGTGAATGCAGCAAACTGGCCCAAAAGGAATACAAGAACAGACACAACCAAGTGAGAAGGGTAGTACACTGGGAATTATGCAAACAACTGCATCTCAAACGCACAGACAAGTGATACAAACATAAGCCGGCAACAGTACTTGAAAATGGACATACAAACTGATAAACCCATCCAAGCAAGAAGACCAGATGTCGTAATAATTAACAAAAAACAAAAATTCTGTCAAATCATAGACTGTGCTGTTCCAGTCGATTGATGAATATCAAAGAAAAGGAGAAACGGAGCAAATACACAGAACTAACCAGAGAGCTGAAAGGAATATGGAAGATGAAGAAAATCAAAATAATATAATAGTAGGAGCACTAGGAACAATCCCGAAAAACTTTGAAAAAAGAATGGAAGAAATTGGAATCAAAGAAATGACTAGAAAAATACAATAAACAACAATCATGAAAACAGCTGAAATATTAAGAAAAACCCTTGAATGTGGAAACTTGTTAGGAGCAAAAGCTTGGGCCAGACAAAATGCTGCAAAGGCAAAACATGAAACACTACATGGAACCGAGAACACTGAAACCGCATATCTATAAGTTCTCTAACCCAACCCTACCCCCGTTGCCACATCACTGCCCCCCTCCCAAAAAAAGAGTGAGACCAAATAACCAAGTAGAGTCAAGGAGGAAGGAAGGATCAATGAACTGACCAGACCTCAGCCGAATAAGTGTGACCTTAGTGAGGCTTATTGCCACTCAAGGGGCAGCAAAGACCAATAGCTGCTGCCAACGAGAAATCAATGGCAAGCAACTGTTGCGATAATGCAAATTTATTTGCAAATGTTATTGAAAGAGGTGGAGAGTACTGGAAACCTGGGGAGACTTGTTGTCACTCAGCTTCCAGAGAACACCACAGGCTGTTTTCAGGGAAAGATCTCTGAAGACTTGTGTGAAAGCTCTTTGTGAGCCAATAATAATAATAAAATAATAATAAAAATAATAAGTTATATTATTTATTTGCGACCAAGATTGATTTTTTTATAGTGAGTGGGTTTATATATATATATATATATATATATATATATATATATATTGCATTTCCACCCCAAACAAGGCATGGTGCTACTTGAATGTAGGGGGCTACTATCGAGGACATAAGTTGCAGGAATACTATGAAAAGAGTTGAGCAGCAAAATGTCTGTTCACATCACACTTGAACTTCCGTCTGTCAGTAAAGTTTGGGAAGCAGGAACCCGGAAGGGAATTCCAAAGTCTAACAGTTCTGGGGTAAAAACTAATAGAACTGCTAGACTTTGAAGAAGGCTTTCTTACATCTGGGGATTTCTACTGAGTAGGGGTGGGACTTTTCTGCTTGTTAGGTTTGTCGGGTAGTTTGTCGGAGCATCTACCATTAAAATACTTGTAAAACAAGCAGAGGGATGCAACATTTCGTCGATGGGACAGAGGTTGAAGCTTAGATGACAGTTCAGGATCTATCAGGTTGGCGACTCTCTTTAGAACTCTGACCAGGAGTGAGAGACTAGTAGCAGATACAGCAGCCCAAATATGACAACAATACTCCATAGATGGGCGAATGGTGGCCTTTTAGGTGTACAGGATACTTTCAGGCAGAAGTAACTTTCTAGCAGGGTAGAGAGAGCCCACCTTCCTCGCAATGCCCTCAGTGTACCTGTTCCAACTCATGTTCCCTGTGAACGTTAAGCCGAGGCGTTTGAATGAAGTACTTTCAGGTAATGTATTTTTAGCTAGAGCTATTGGTGGTTGGGAAGATTTCTTGTAATTATTAAAGGAAACTAGCTTAGTATTGGCAGCATTGAACGTTACCATCCATTTTTTACACCATTCAACTACAAACTGGAGTTCTTCCTCTAGAGTTTTCGCCAGTTTTTTTATAAAAACTACTTAAACCAAAATTTAGATTGATATTTTTATTAAAAAAGAAACAAACAATAATAATTAAAAAAAACAAAAAAAAAGGTATTTGTGATGGACCAAATGAAGACTTTATTATTATTATTTTTTTTTTATATATAAAAATATCAATACAAATTTTGGTTTAAATAGTTTTATTAAAAATAAACGCACTCTCCATAAAAAACATCCATCTTGATCGCTAATAAATAATATAACTTCTTCTTCTTCTTCTTCTTCTTCTTCTTCTTCTTCTTCTTCTTCTTATTATTATTATTATTATTATTATTATTATTATTATTATTATTATTATTATTTATTTATTTATTTACTTATTTATTCATGCATTTATTTTTATTTATTTATTTTTTAATAAAAATTTCAATTGAAGTTGTGTTGCAAAACTGAATAGAAAAACATAACCAATCTTTGTCGCGAAAATCCGCTCGAACATGCAAAGGTGAAGATTAAAACGGTGTCGACCAAAATCTTTTCTTTTTCTTATTGAAGTTAACTAGTGACTTTATTCCATACTTTGTCCAGAATGAGATATGAGGAAGTGCAGACAAATTTGTTAAAAAAAGAAGAAATCGTTGTTTAACAATTAAAAAGAGTTATTGAACGATACACTTTTTATTATTCTGATAATTGATAATGTAAAAATAAGCAAATGACTTTAACGTAGATACTCCCACAACTATTATGTTGACTGAAGACTACGAAACAGATTCAACTGAAATACATACACAGGCGGCAAAAAGAAAATCCGCACTTGTAATTTTTTCAAAAGCTTCAAATTTAAGCTAAAACTAATGTAACTGTTTAAACATTTTTAAACGTCTTTCCTCTTTTGATACAGCCTTGCTACGCTACTTCGAATGTGGAATGTACCAAACATTGCTAAAACTTTTCTTGTTTTGATATCCATGGCATGCGACTCCTTGTCAGACCATTCTAAAATTCCTGCACTGTATCTCAAAACACTGACTGCCCATGCATTCACCGCTTTCATTAGGTTTCCTCCATACAGTTTCGACTTTGCAATTAGCTTCACTCTTCTAAGATACTCCTTCCTGACTTTCTCCTTCATTTCTCTATTCATGATGCCTACATCCTCCAACACTCCCAAATACTTATATCCTGTATCTTCTATTTCTTTCATAATTTCTCCATTTGGCAGCACTATTCCATTCGAATGAACCTTTACTCCCCTTTTCATCATCAGCACCGCACATTTACTAATCCCAAACTCCATCCCAATGTCTTCTGAGTATGTCCCTACGAGCTCTACCAGTCTCTCCATTTCCTTTTCATTTCTACCGAATATCTTCAAATCATCCATAAACAGTAGATGGTTGAGGCGTCTTCCATCAGATCTCCAGTTTCTCTCTCTTCAAGAGGATGCTCAGTGGCATCATTATCATTACAAAAAGAAGTGGAGATAACGAATCTCCTTGGAATATTCCACATTTAATGCCAACATGCCCCAGCACCTCTCTGTTTGCTGTCAGCATCGTTTTCCATTGAACCATACTTGTCTCCAAAAGCCCTATCACATTCCTAGTAACCTTCATCATCAATACTGTTTCACGGATCCATGAATGAAGAACCACGTCGTAAGCCTTTCTGTAATCGATCCATGCTGCACTCAGATTCGTCTTCTTCCTCTTTGCATCCTGCATTATCAATCAATCATAATTGCTCCTTGGAACCCCTTGAGCCTTTCCGACACCCTTTCTGTTCATCAGGAAAAACACCATTACTCACAATTTTTTTTTTTTTTTTTAATGATGATGATGATGATGATGATGATGATGATGATGATGATGATGAAGAAAAAAAAAAAAAAGACGGGACTTTAAAGAAAGTTTCTCATATGGAATAATATTTGATGTTGAAATGTTAGAATGAAAACTGTTTCTATAAACAATAAAACATGCTAGAAAAATCCAATTTTTATGCTTCGTGTTTTTACGCGTGTTTCCCATGTTTTCATAAGTGTTTCCAATGTACAATAAAGATATATTATTACAACAAGCCAGAAATAATGATGTTGCGATGTCTTGTATTTTCCATCACATCGTTCACGAGGGGGGGGGGGACAGTATAAAACATAACACTGTAAACAAAATGAATTTTGGGGAGGTGAGGGGGGGATAACGATACCAGACAGTTTGGCAACGTCGCTACATAGGGTTTGCAGGTGATATGAGAAAAATGTTTCTTATCTGATACATTTTTACACGAGGAGTTATTTTGTGTAAAAAGTTCATTTATTTTACCCATATAAACTCGAGAAATGCATGATTCAACTGTGTAAACATTAAATAAAAAATCAATATGGCTGTCCAGTGTTAGAAATTTGACAATTACATCATGCCTCTCATTGTATTTGTTTTGGACCAATGAAATCGGTTGATTATATTTACTGCATAGCGTTTTGCTTTCGCGGGATTTTTGTATTTGCATGCTTTCTTTACAGTTTCAATCAAAGCAGCCGTACTGTGCAGAGGGAGCCGAGTTCCATTCCAGTTTCATTCAAGCAAGCCGCACAAGAACGACGTATGAAACTCCCCTCTCCCACCCGCATTGGGCATGGAGCCTCCAACTTTTGTTTTTTTTAAACATTTTATTTCAAGCCTAAATATTCCATTTTGGTCTGAATTGACAACCTGGCACATAAATATATCATGAATTTCTGCGTTATCTTCTCGTGCGAGGACGGGATCTTTTTATATCAGAAGGCATCATATCAACCCCTTCAACAGCTGCAAACTCATATCTTCGACGACAGATGAACCAGCAAATAGTTCCTGTTGAAGATCCAAGGACTATCACCTTTCGAAGTTGTTAACAGTTCAACGATTTGACCTTTGAGAACTCTACCAAACTCCTCCGACAATTTTGGGGATAAAAACTTGAAATTTTAGATATAGATTCCTTGGACATGGATTTAACTTAATAACTTGATTTGAGCCCAAAACAATAGATGTTCAGGGATCATAATAGGGGGCAAAATTAAAAAAAAAATTGACCTCTGCAGTCTCTATCTAATTACTCAGACAATTTCTGGTCTAAACATTTTAAATTTTACATAAAGTGTATTCAGACATAGGGCAAGCTTTTAATCGGTTTGGATCGAAAATTTGAGCTACCAATATATAAATGTATATATTGCATGTCTGCCTAAAACCTTGGACAGAGGCGACGGATTTTCACAAAATCAGTATCGTTTCGAAGCTCAACCCGTTCAGACGACAAATGCTGAAAAATTGGCTAAAAACACTAATTTCTTCAACCTCAACTGGACACTTCTCTTCAAGGAGGGGTTGCTTTTTGCGCCGATATTTTCGAAACTCATCCCCTCTTTTCGATTGCCTAGCCTTAATTTAAACCTACGTCACTTCCGGTTTGGTGGTGGTTGTAACAGCAAAGACGTCTCGTTTTTTTCGTTCTTTTCCTCCTTCGCAGTACAGGTTCGAGCCTGCCTTCCTACTACCACTTTTTTTTTTTTCGCTCAACACACACGTCCAAACACCCGGGTGATGCCGGGCACCCATGGTAGTATATCTATAAAAGTGAAACTGTCTGTCTGTCTGTTTGTCTGTCTGTCTAGTCTATGCTCCTTTAAATTCGTTTTTCTTTTGTGTGTATTGATATTCATATTAAAAACCTTCTTTTTTATTTATTTAAAAAGAAAATACAATGGTTGTGGAATTGCATTCACTAGCAAAAGATCTAGCTAATTTGCATATTCTTTTAAACATTTATTTTAATTAATTCTTTATTATTTTTTTTCGGTTTTCTTATGGGATGATCATCTGTAGTTAACTATTACATGTAATTATATTCATGCAGATGTTCTACATGATTTATCCTTGCATAATATTTGCGTAAAATCTTTACAGTAAACAAAAAGTTGTTTCCAGATATATTTATGTATACGTATATATTTTTGTTTAATCTATTAGTCTATCTATCTATATATCTATAAAAGTGAAAGTATCTGTGTGTGTGTTTGTCTGTGTACATTTCCCTACGCAATAACTCTGCCAATTTTAAGTCTACAGACTAGAAATTTGATATACAGGGTACTGAGATTTGGGAAAGTCTTTTGTGATCGGTTTTCACACAGAAATTTGGTTGTTAAGGGGTCAAAGTTCAACGATTTGACCTTTGAGAACTCTACCAAACTCCTCCGACAATTTTGAGTCTAAACATTTGAAATTTTAGATATAGGTTCCTTGGACATGGATCTAACTTAATAACTTGATTTGAGCCCAAAACAATAAATGTTCAGGGGTCATAATAGGGGGCAAATTTA